>NC_051442.1:15570328-15592672 GCF_001649575.2 Kryptolebias marmoratus
GGGGGGGGGGGGTTGAGGCCAACCTTTGAGCCACAAAGCGAGGTGGTGACGGAGCCAAAATGGTTGACACGTGAAAAGGTAATCCAGCTTTGTGGCTTAATATGATGAAGTGATGACACATGGTCGGTCGTAGGATTAAACAATACCAAACAGGTTTATTACTGAGGGAAGATCGATGGCAACCACGGACACTTTGCAGTTAGTTAAAAAATGAGTTAACTACAAACAGGATCACTACACTGAGTTTATTTGTTGTGTTTTGAAAACGATCCCAGGGAAACGTCCGTCACACATTTAATGTGTTCTACGTCAACGCAGCTGAGTTCTGCTCCACGTCTGTTAAGGTTCCACGATGCTCGCTTCATTTCTGAAAGCTCACGTGTGCGTGGAAGAATATATGACGTCACACTCCACACTTTGTGTTTACAGAAGTAAATATGGACGCTGCGAGTGTTAGCATGTGTGTTGATTCTGAGGTTGCTGTCCAGTCGGGGCCAACTGTACATCCAAATGGTAAAATATAAAATAACTTGGCAGAGTCGGAGCCAAAAGTGGTGGGACTTTAACGTGAGGGACCATCATCAGACCTAGAAGTCGCATGAAATGAGACATGAGCGTTCACACTGCGGTCGCTTTGAAAAACACTGGATATGTATCAGAATCAGTACCACATATGGAAAAGTCCTGGGTCAGATTTAAAAAAAAATGGATTTGTCACGTTCACGCTGCCATGAAAAAAGGGGCAAAAAAAAAAAAAAAGAAAAGAAAAGAAAGAAATTGGGAGCAGTGTGAACCTAGTCTGTTTGAATGAACATCGCTCCAAAAATGCCCAGACTATCCCTTTAACCGGAAGTTGCTGGGACCCCCGAACCTTTAGCAGAAGGGACTTCTGGGACCTAAGCACGCCTCTGGTGTGAACACAACTTCGTGTCAGTCCCAAAGAGAAGAGAGGACAAGAAGAAGGGAAAAAAGAGAAAGCACTTTTCAGATCAACTTTAAGGACACAGACAGCTTGCTAAACTGGAAGTTTTTTTTCTCGTCTCCATTTTTTTGTTGTTTTGTTTCAAAATGGCCACTGTCGGGCGAGCGCCGAGCAGCCCCGCGGACCTGGCTCCGGCGGTCCGGGCTGAAGGCTGCAGCGGGTCTCTGTGAGCGGCGGAGGAGGTGCAGGAGGAGGAGGAGGAGGAGCAGCAGGAGGAGGAGCCGGCCCGGCCTGCTGCAGTTGACCGAGGCCGCCGCTGGGTGAGTCCCTCTCTCCGCCGCCTCGGTGTCCGCAGCTCCCTGTTTTCCCCCAAAAGAAAAGCAGAGGAGCTCTAGGTCCGGGGAAAGAGGAGGAGCAGGAGGAGAAGGAGGAGGTCCGCCGCCGCCGCCATTATTATCGGGGAGGTGGGGAGGGGGAGAGAAAAAAGCTGACAGAAATCCCCTCACTTTCACCCGCAGCCCTGCTCGGAGGAACACCGGGAGATGAGCGGTCCGCGCGGCCGCAGCACCTCGTTGTTCCGCCGCGAGGCCGAGTCCTCCGAACCCCGCGTCGACTCGTGCGCGCCGCCGGCCCAGCGCTAATGTGCGGCCACAACAATGGACGGAATGATGGTTGGAAGAAGCAACGTGGTGAACCGAGAGGAGGACGACATTTAAGTCTGTTCTCTCCCCCACCTCCGTTTATTATTATTTTTTGTAAAATCTTAGAGTCGGAACCAACGCAAGATTTAACCCCCTTATAGAAACAGAAAGGGGGGGGGGGGGGGGGCGGGNGGGGGGGGTGCGCCGATTGTTCCATTGTTTTTGAAGGATATTTCCGAAGTGATTGCAACAATAAAAACTGTGCTAACCCGGTGATGGAGATGAGCCCATCGCGGTGCAATCTGTGAGCGGTTCCGACCCACAGCAGCATTTATTCTGCGGCTTTTTTCCCTTTTTTTTTTGCTTATTGCACATCAGGCTGCGGCAAGAAGAAGAAGAAGAAGAAGAAGAGGAGCTGCTGGCCTGACAGATGCAGCAGGAGGAGGAGGAGGAGAAAGGGGAGAAACGCCGTGGTATGTATCCGACATGCTCTCTGTTTTTTATGGCTCTTTGGAGGAGACAACTGGAGGCTCTCCCTTCAGTCATTGTGTGTCGGCGTGCAGAAAGCCAGGTCAGCCCGGATGGCTCCCCTCCACCAACCCCACCTCTGCATTTTCATTATGTAGACAGCAGCAGCAGCAGCAGCAGCAGCAGCAGCAGGCCTGGCGTGGTCAGCCCCTCTCAAAGCTCATGCTCACTGCTAATCCTCTGCAGAACATGCCACAGCTTCTTCCCAGAAGGAGCAGGTCGAAGCAGGGAACTCCAGGTTCAGGTTCCCGAGGGGGCAGATATGGAGCAGTTTGATTGTTTTTTGTTTGTTTGTTTTTCTTTTAGGTGCAGGATGGGAGCCGGTGTGTTCAGGCCTGCTGAGCTGCGGGGGCTGGCTTGCTTTTGACCCCTTTAAGTGTTTGTTTTCAGTGGATTTAAACCGATGACTTGAGTTTGGTGTTCAGGTGGTGATGATTGAACTTGTGGGCTGACTCTAATAGCATCAGTGCTGCAATGGGAGCAGCTTCAGAAATGGATGGGAGCTGAGCTGGCTCATTGTTCCTTTTTTTATTTTAGCTGTTAGATTTGATTTGATTTGATTTGATTTTTGTTGTTGTCTAAAGAGAAGGTTTCATTTCGCCCGAGAAAGTATTCAGCTTGGCTGAAGAAGCAGGAGGCTGGGCTGCCTGCAACAGTCATTTAAATGCTTGTCACTCCACTCACTGATCAGCTGATATTCTCACTTGAAGGGCACCACTCCCAACATGTTTGTTCTCAGATTTCTGTGTATTTATTTATTTATTTTACGTTTCGCTCCTGGTCTTCAAAGTTATTTGCTGAAAGAGCACTCCTCAATCTTGATTGCTGCTGTATGATGATATTTAAGGTAAAACAAAACAAAAAAAACAATAATGATGCCACGCTCTGAGCCTGCTTTTCTTACTTTTCCTCCGTAAGCTCAGGGAAAGTGTTAACAAAATATTTTGACAGAATAATCAACAAGCTAACCCATAAAATCAAAGGGGGACAATTGAATAAAAATTAAAATCCTGTATCCAAATCCACTTCTAACTTAGGCCATGACTCACCTCTTTCTGATTAGTCTTACTAGCTAATATCAAACCAACCAAATATTGTTATATTTCCATCAATAAATAATAACCAAATCACATTAAAGGCCTAGCAATCCTTGACTAAGCTCGTCTTCTGTTGAGAAATGACAGTTTGGTCAAACCTTGATAATGACGTTATGTGCTCAGAGTATGTGTTGTGGCTGACTCTCATCTACTACCACACCTTTTGATTAGGTTTCCAAGGGTTAGCTGGCTGTGGCGGCCATTTTGAAGGGTTGACTTCAAACATTACTCAGTTGTATCAGTTCACTGTTTGCTTTCTGAAAGTTTCATTGAAAACCGTCCAATGGTTCATGAGATATTTTGTTAACAGATGGAAATCGTTGTCTTCAGTAGTTCATGGCAAAGCTTTCAAAATGGATTCTTTGCGTACAAATTGTGAACGGTTCTCATCCACCGCTGCATCATATTTTGACTCAGTTCCTGTAAATTTGACTGATTTATATCCATTTTTTTTAGCTTTCAAAGGCCACTTAGCTGTGACGGCCATCTTGAATGGGCTTGACACCATAAGTTAATCAAAATCCGTCAACTGGTTTATGAGATGTTTTGCTAACAGAATAGACGGGCAAACAAACACAACATTTATCACCCTCTGAGCAACAGTGGCAGGCGATAGCATTCCTATTAGTGTTCTAGTAAGTGCAGCACTAGAACAGACAATAAATAAGGTTCATAATTTTATGAAATTAAAGTAAAAACAATGTTTTTATTCATTTTCTTCCTAATAGTATGTCACAGCAACGGTCTGTTTCTGCCAGGAGATATGATAGCTGCTTGGCATCATTTTTCTTGTAAATTGGCTCTTATTATTCTTTGCTAGTGACTGTGAATGATGCCAACAACAACAACGGTTCTTCATAGCAAACTGAAGTTGTGCAGTAATACTGTTAACGGAGTGATTTCACACTATTCACAATTCAACTGCTGCTTGGAAAGGGTCGGGCTTGATACATGAATTAAACTTTAGTCTCAGGACCAAAGAGCCAACATAAGGTGCTATTTTTTTAGCAATGTTTGTGTTTTTAATTTTTTTTTTTTATATAAGTGAACCGTTTTGTATCACAGGTTAAAGAAAATGGGGGAAAAAATTGAATAAATTGGCCCTCATGTCAGTTTGATGCTCTATTTTTGCAGATTATCTGGTTAAGATCAAGTCTATATGTACTAACTTTACAACATACTGATCCAAATTAATGTTTCTTGCTTTTTGCTTTGTTTAATATGCTAAAAGGGTGTAAATGTATTTTATTTTACTTTGATTTAAAAAAAAAACGTTTTAAAATTATTCAGTATGTCTGATTCCATTTTTTTCTTTGTTTTGACAGGATCTGATTCTTATAATGAAAGAAAGGACCTACTGCTCATATTGCCGCGCCGTTATTTATTATAAGTGAAGCCCAGCGGAGGAAAGAGCAGTCTGATCTCTTCTGTGGATCAGCGTTTTTATGGACAAACATATAAGTGAACTCTTTCATACAGTGCCTGTTTGTGGCAGGATGAGCGTCAGACGGCTATGATGGCGAAAAAGCAAGATGCCCGATCGCCCATCTACAACCTCATTGTGGTGGGTTTGTCAGGAACAGAAAAGGAGAAGGGGCAGTGTGGGGTTGGCAAATCCTGCTTGTGTAATAGGTTTGTACGACCGAGTGCTGATGATTTCTACCTGGATCACACTTCAGTGCTGAGCACCAGTGACTTTGGGGGTCGAGTGGTTAACAATGATCACTTTCTGTTTTGGGGGGAGGTGTCTCGGGTCCTGGAGGAGGGGCCTGAGTGCAGGATGCATGTTGTGGAGCAGACAGAATTCATTGATGACCAGACGTTTCAGCCACATCGTAGCACTGCTATGCAGCCCTACATCAAACGAGCAGCCGCAACCAAGCTGGCCTCCGCGGAGAAGCTCATGTACTTCTGCACAGATCAGCTGGGTTTGGAGCAAGACTTTGAGCAAAAGCAAATGCCAGAGGGCAAGCTGCAGGTGGATGGCTTCCTGCTTTGTGTTGATGTGAGCCGGGGCATGAATCGAAACTTTGATGACCAGCTGAAGTTTGTCTCAAACCTTTATGGTCAGCTTAGCAAGACTAAGAAGCCCATTGTGCTGGTGCTCACCAAATGTGATGAAGGGGTTGAACGCTACATCAAAGACGTGCATACTTTTGCTATCACGAAGAAAAGCCTACCTGTAGTGGAGACTTCTGCACGCTCAAATATAAATGTGGATCTTGCTTTCCTCACATTGGTTCAGCTTATTGATAAGAGCAGGGGGAAGCCCAAGATCATTCCTTATTTTGAAGCCCTGAAGCTCCAGAGTCAGCAGATAGCCTCCGCCAAGGATCGCTATGAATGGCTAATAAACCGTATAGTAAAGAATCACAATGAAACCTGGTTAAATGCCAGCCGACGAATGAACACCTCACCAGAATATAAAGAGTATGTCTTCTTGGAAGGAAC
The DNA here is from genome assembly GCF_001649575.2 of Kryptolebias marmoratus. Classification (NCBI taxonomy): domain Eukaryota; kingdom Metazoa; phylum Chordata; class Actinopteri; order Cyprinodontiformes; family Rivulidae; genus Kryptolebias; species Kryptolebias marmoratus. Next base: position 15,575,968 of record NC_051442.1, read on the forward strand.
AGCTAAATGCAAAAAGCTTTTTCAACAGCACGTTTACCGTCTGAAGCAGGAGCATATCGAGAGGCGCCGAAAAATATACTTAAGCACTCTTCCTTTAGCACTTAGTTCCTTGGTACCAGACCTTGATGAGATTGATCAGTTGAGCTGGTCTGGGGTGCAGAAAGTGCTAGAGTCCAAGCAACATTTTACCCACTGGTTTGTTGTTCTGGAGGATTCACCATGGGAGGACACATCTCATATCGATAATATGGAGGATGAGCGAATCCCCTCAGACCTACTGGAGACGGCCGTAGCCGAGGAAATATTCTACGCCCACCTGGAACACCTTCGGAATGAGTGTAGGCGTGCAGAGATACGACAGGAGTTCAAGCAGAAGTTGGCTTCCTCCCCATTTGTCACACCTGGTAAACCTTGGGAGGAGGCCCGCAGTTTCATCATGAATGAAGAGTTCTATCAGTGGCTTGAGGAGCCTGAGTACTTGGACCTGTACAACCGCCACCAAAAGGAGATTATCGATCGTGCTAAAGAAGACTTCCAGGAGCTTTTGCTTGAGTACTCTGAGCTGTTTTACGAACTTGAAGTGGATGCCAAGCCAAGCAAGGAGAAGATGGGGGCAATTCAGGAGGTTCTAGGAGAGGAACCAAGGTTTAAGGCCCTACAAAAGCTTCCTGCAGAAAGAGATGCTCTTGTTTTGAAACACATCCACTTTGTTTATCACCCCACCAAGGAAACCTGCCCTAGTAGCCCTCACTGTGGAGACTCTAAGATTGAGCAACTTCTAGCTTTACGTTTCCCCACATGTTACCCCTTCTTTGATGTGAAAGCTCATTTTGGGGACACCAAAGCTGACAGGATTAACCTTGTCATACTAGGGAAAGATGGACTGGCCAGAGAATTTGCCAATGAAATTAGAGCTCTCTGCACAAACGATGACTGGTATGTGTTAGATGGGAAGATGTATGAGTTGACACTGCGGCCTATTGATGGGAATGTACGTCTTCCAGTAAATTCCTTCTACACCCCCACTTTCACCCCCCATGGATGTCTATGTCTGTATAATTCAAAAGAATCCCTTTCCTATGTGGTGGAAAGCCTTGAGCGACTTAGGGAATCTACTCTAGGTCGAAGGGATAGTCAGCTGGCACAACTGCCTACATTTCTTCTTTTAGTCACTAAACGAGGTGTAGGATCATATGTTGATATAGGTGGAGACACTGCCTTAAACCTAATAACACAGGGACAGCAGTTTGCAAGAAGACTACAGTGTAGCTTTTTAGACCCTGCCTCCCCTGGTGTGGGCTATGGCCATAACGTAAATGAGACGCAAATCAACCAGGTGCTGAGGGGTCTTCTAGATGTGAGGAGGAGCACATCTTTTAGTAGCAGCTCCCCACCTCTCCTCCCTGAGCCTCCAGGTCTCAGAGACTCTCCTCATCAACCGGTCCAAGAGGCAGACCTACGCATCGTCATGTGCTTAATGTGTGGGGACCCCTTTGACATTGAGCAGCTCCTGTCTCCATTCCTAATGCCTCAGCACTGCAGGCCTATGTCTAATAGTGGTACCTCTGTGTTGCTGGAGCAGACAGTGGGTGGACACAAGCTGGCTATAGAGCTCTCTCTGCTCTCATATCATGCCTCCTTCACTTTGCGGAAGAGCAGGTTAGTACACGGCTACATCGCTGTGTACTCAGTCTCCCGAAAAGCGTCGCTGGAGACTCTGTGTGCGTTCTTGTGTGAGGTTCAAGACATCATCCCCATTCAGCTGTTGGCAGTAGGAGATAGCCAGGCTGAGCTCACTGACAGCGACTTCGCCTGTGAACAGCAGATTCAAGGGGAGGAGCTAGCCCATGAGATTGAGGGTCGTTTTAATAGTGTGGTTTGTGGATCTGGAGGAGTGGTGGGAGGCTTGCATAGGATAGAAATGTTCCATTCGTTTCTGATGGAGGTGTTGGAGAAACGCAACATTGTGGAGGCGACGCACATGTATGATAATGTTGCGGAAGCATGCACCAATGAAAACGTGTACTCCCCACGCTGCATTTCTCCCAGCCCTGTAACCATGTTCGTGGATTCAGAGGATGACGTAGACCCGTCTCTACCATACTTTGATGGCACACTTTCGTCTCATAGTGGGGGTTTCAACCTGCCTGACTTGGAATCCAGTGATATCTCTGTCATCTCCGACATCAGAGACTTTGAAAACAAGCTCAATAACAAGATATCCCCCCAAGTGAGAGTCAAGCCAGGTGTCACATTCGACTTCCGAAAGGTAAGCCGTAACCCATACATCGACACGCTGGGTCATCGTCGCTCCCTGCCCTCCGCCGTTACCTGGGTCCCTGGTGGGGATGTCGGCTACGACCCCTCAGACTATGCCGAACCCATTGACGCAGTTTCAAAACCTCGTCCTAGCAATGAAGAGATCATCTACTCAGTTCCACACGACAGCACACAGGGTAAAATCATCACCATACGCAACTCCAACCGAATGCATTCGAACGGGAACGGCTCAGACAGCGAAGCAGACAACAGCTCTCTGGAACGAAGGAGGAAGTTCTCAGCAGTCGGGGTAAAGCCCCGTCTGTACCGGGATCGCTCCAAGCGGCTCGGCAAGTTCAGCAGTTTCCGCACAAGCTTCATTGGAAGCGACGATGAAATGGGAGCCATGTCAAAGTCCAAAGAAGATGACTTTGGGACTTTAAAAGGTGACAGTCTTGTTAACGAGGAGAGTGAGGACCCAAAGAAGAGAAACATTCTCAAGAGTCTCAGACGAACAGCCAAGGTGTGTATTGTTCCAGAAGTTTTCTTTTTTAACTCAGCTTTTTGTTCGACTCTTATATGAACAAGAAATTGTAGCTATGTTCTTGATCTTTTTAAAGTTTTCTTCATCAGTGCCCTATTGAAGTCACACATTGATTATTAGAGACTTTACTATTTTAAATACCACTACCACATAAATAACTGCAACCTGGCTATGAAAATTTAATTGGTATAATTTTCTCACGAAGCTTCAAAAATGAGCAGCGCCATTAAAAAAAACAAACAAGTATTAATTCATTTTCTGCTTGAAACTCATCAGACCTCTTGTTTTATTCTTCTCGCAGAAAACAAGACCAAAGCATCGTCCAAGTATTCCTAAACCCATGGAGAGCTGTTACTTCGGAGTCCCCCTGGTGAATGTGGTCTCCCCTGACAGACCTATTCCACTTTTCATTGAGAAGTGTGTCTGCTTCATAGAGACAACTGGTGAGCTCTGTTTTGTTTTAATTAAAATAACACGGGCAATGGGCGTTGGCAGTGTCGAGCACATCCCACTTTTTAAGACCTCAAAGTTCAGTTCATACAGTTCAAAATGAACCAGCTACAAATAATAGCCCACAGTTCAAAATTCTGAGCTAAGTGCGCTGTTCCAATGATGACAGCTTTTACGAAATGAGCAGGGAGCTGTTTTTCCCTCTGTGAACCCATTCATGTAGCCCATAATCATTTCCACCACTCCAAATAAAAAGGATAGTTCAGACTGTTTGAAGTGGGGTTTCGTGGAAAGGTTACAAACAATTATTAGCTTACCTGTGTAGAAGGCTCTTTGAACGACCTCAGCTTGGAGGACCAGGGTTTAAATCTGACAAGATTGATGAGCTAATGGCTAATCCGCGCACGGCCGGGGCTAAAGTGGATAGCTTTCATCTTAAAGGTGCAATCTCAAATATGTACACTGGTTCATGCAAAACATTATTTTGTAAATCTTTGTTGTGCAGTGAACGTTGTAACAAAGTTATTTACATAGAATTTTAATGGTTATTTGCAAACGCTAATAGCAGCAGCTAGTTGTATTGCTTTTGGAAGGGAAATCATAATATTTTTGCCTTGAATAACCATGTAATGTGAAACTAATGAAGGTGTAAAGGTTTGGCAAACAGTGAACTATGAATATTTTGAGGCTGGAGTTGTTCTGTGAAATTGGCACTCTAAGACTGGATTGATGAGCTAATAATGGCTGGCCTGAGTCATCCCTTTAAATGTTCACAGATAATTATCTTGAAAATGCTAGATTAAAAGTTAGATTTTAAAAGAGACGTTTCAGCTGTCTGTTGATATTTATTCTCTTTCACAATGATTACTTGTTGACATAATGCAGATATGATATAAGATGGCCGACTGAAAGCTTTGACTTGTTGTTTCATACTGGCTGCTGATACAGCTGATGTTCGGACTTGTTTTTCAGAGCCATCCTTGCCATGAAATGTTCTCTTATTCTGCCGGGGTCAGTGCTGACTCATTTCTAAAGGTCCTTCAGAGCAGCCGTATGGACTGGTGGCAGCTGTCCGATTCGCCACAAGCACCAAACTTACTGAAAAGCTGGACTGTTGCTTAGATTTAAGAATGTGGAGAAGATGAAGGTCACGGCACGCATTTTCTTCTCTAGCAAAAAAAAAAAAGCCATTCACTTCTCATGTCTGTGTTGAAAACTTAGAATGAGGTAAATGTACAGAACTGTTCTCAACTAGTGAAAGTTAAATTCTCAGGGTGTTTTGATCATCTGCTTTTTCTTTTTTTTTCTTTTCTAGCTTTCGTGCTGAGCAGACATGTGCTAATGACAGATTTCTTTATATCTGTTGCAGGCACAAAATGCTCACAAAGTCAAGCCAGAGATTACAGAAGCAGCCATTTGCAATAAAGAAGGAGACATTATGTTGCTAAATCGATTTACATTTTAAACTTTCCTACCTTCGAGAGCATGGAGAGGTTTCATTTGGGGCTTGGGAGGCGTCATAAAGAGGCAGACTTATCTCAGGCTGTGGCTTGTCGGAGGGGCTGCATAAAGGATCGGTTTAATCAAAATACCGTTTTTGAACTGAATATTGAGCCTTTGCCGTGACTGAACTGTTATAAAAGCTGGCTTTTTAGTGTGATATAATAAAAACATATATGCAAGGGTGTATTGAATGAAATGCTTCTCCAGAACCTGGCAGCATCTGTACTGTCATGTCTGTTTGCAAAAGGGCTAATGAAGTGTTTGTGCTTTGCCTGTTTCCCACTGTGACGCCCCACCCACGTCTTCCACCNCACTCCTCCATCTCTGCAGAGTCTTTGCTGTTTCTCTCAACCTCCTCCTGTCACTTTTGCTTTATGTATATTTGCTTTTTCTTTTTTCTTTCTTTTTTTCTTCTTCAGGCCTGAACACTGAGGGTTTGTACCGTGTGAGCGGAAACAAGTCGGAAATGGAGAGCATGCAGAAGCAGTTTGAACAGGGTGAGTCGCTCATCAGAGCTGCTTAAACCAGCTGTTTCATGTGCAATTATATCACCGGCTAGTCAAAACATAAACGGAGTTATCAAAGGAAAGTGACAATCAGTCGATGACAGCTGTTACCGATGCGGCTATTTTCTCTCGTGGTCTCCATAACGCCGTCTTTCTTCCTGCGCAGACCACGGATTAGACCTGGTGGAGAAAGACTTCTCCATAAACACTGTGGCTGGAGCTCTCAAAAGCTTCTTCTCCGAGCTGCCTGAGCCCCTGGTGCCTTGCGCTCTGCAGGTGGACCTACTGGACGCTTTCAGTAAGCAAACACTGCTGGGCTGGGAGGGTCCGCGCTCGAACATAAAACGATTATTTCTTTGAAGGAGGGAGGGGTATGGCTTCAGGCTTTGCTTTTGTTTCACGTGTTTTTGCTGTGGAGGAGAGCAGTCTTCCCGATGGCGCAGAGACAAATGTTAGCTTCGAATTGATTGCACTGGATTACAAGGCTTTAGCAGTGACAGAAGACTGTGTGTGTGTGTGTGTGTGTGTGTGTGTGTGTAGAAATCATGGACAGAGAACAGAGGCTTTACACCATGAAGGATGTCCTGAGGAAGTTCCCCAAGGAGAATTATGATGTCTTCAAATACGTCGTGAGCCACTTACACAAGTGAGTTTTTGATTTTTTTAAGTACCATTTAAACGTTTGATATGTTTTGATGTAAACCATCGTGGTCTTGGTGCGTTTCCCCAGGGTGAGTCAGTTTAACAGGGTGAACCTGATGACCAGTGAGAATCTGTCCATCTGTTTCTGGCCCACCCTCATGAGGCCCGACTTCTCCACCATGGATGCCCTGACCGCCACGCGCACCTACCAGACAATCATCGAGTCCTTCATCCACCAGTGTGCATTCTTCTTCTACAACCAGCCCCTCCTGGACTCCCCCACGGGCCTCGGGGGCCTCCTCGCATCGCCCACCACCACCCTCGGCGGGAGCTCCGCCTACTCGTGCTACCGCTCCTCGCCGCCCCACACGGCGGCCCACTTCAGCCCGCTGCAGCAGTCTCCGCCCACCACCCCCCAGTCGCCCCTGCAGTCTCTGCTCCCTCCCCTCCACCAGCACCCCCACTCCCACCATTCTCCTGCTGAACAAGAGACACTGTGAGAGACAATGACGCCACGTGTGCCCATGATGATGCTGAACCTTACCGCTAACACACACACACTCACATACATAAAAGAAAAAAAAAACACTTACACCCCTCAGTTTTGATCATGGACAACCTGGGTTATGAAGATGGGAGATGGAAAGTGTAGGAAGATTAAAAAAAAAAAAAACAGAAACCTGCTGTTCTGTGGTTGTAGTTGTGTGAAATGTGGCAGGCCCTGAGCGTCCGTCAACTACCACCACTTATCCTACACTACCAAGAAATAGACACCTCCAACTCAAGCTGAAAGAGATGATTTGTGGCCACCATGTTTTTAATATGTTTAAAACTTTTTTTTTTTTTTTTTTTTTGAAAGTACTACCACTGGATTTCTGGACCGGTCCTCTGTCCTCTTGGCAGCAGTTTTGCTCCATCATAGTAGAGGTTCCTGTGTGTCCAAGGAAGGAAACGGAGTGGGATCACATCCAGGGATGCACTTTAATTATCACATTATCATAATTCTTTCTTTCTTTCTTTCTGTCTTTCTTTTTTTTGTTGTTTTTTTCACAGCTCAGCCATACTCATTGCCTCAACAAACTTTCTGTCAGAACCCGAATTTGTTTACATCAAAACTTTATTATCTTTTTGTTTTGTATCCACAAACGTATCTGAAGCACTTTTTTTTTGATAGTGTAGTGTTAAATATGAAGAAATGCCACATTGATTAATTGTCCATACTGTTCGTTTAATGGATGAATGTGGCGCGAGCGCAGGCTTGTTTAACAAGATTTTTTTTTTTTTTTGAATTAAAAAATAGGAAAAAAAAAACAAAATGGCAAGAAAAACATCAATGTTTCAATTGGATCCAGGGGTCCCATTTCAGGTCGATGGCAGTGTGAGAAATAGTATTTCTTGTCTTCTTTCTAGCTGTTCATTGATCAGAATGGATGTTTAGGGATTCTGTTTTAATAATTAGGCCGTTGTATCATCGGACAAGAACTTTTGCCTGCCATCAGTGAAGGAGAAACGTTTGAATGTGTAACCTACTAGTCGTACCATGACGAATTTGCATTTTCATTATCCGGTGTCCATGGGAACCAAATGCTTGAAACGTGATAGGTTGCTGGATGTGTTGCCGTGCTGTCTATCAAACAGAGTTCTTTGTAGTCCTGTAATATTCCGAACCTTTTAACTCTCGAAGGATTAGTATGCTCACTGCGCCATTTACTGCTAGTCCTGCTAAACTACAAATTGGCCACAGGAAGCGAAAGATCCGTGGCGCGTTCAGGAAGCACCACAGGCCACTTTACCTGCTTCGGTCGATTAGTTTTGTGCCCTTCACTTTCTCTGACAACAAGCAGCACAGTCTTTTGTTTTTCTTTTCTTTTAGTGGCAGCTCTGCTAATGAAGGCCCTGAAACTTTATCCATTATACTTTAAAAAAAAAAAAAAAGAAAAGAAAAAAGGAGTAAGTAGCCTGCTGTTTTTATTTAGTTTTTACGTGGGGTGGGAGGTGGGAGGGGGGAGAAGAAGACAACCTTGCTCGTCAGCTGTGGAGAACTGCGGTTCTGTTTACAACAACGACCAGAATGGTTTGCGTTTGGGATCGTCAGCTGCTGGTACTCCTGGGACCGTAACGCGTCCAACAGAACTCTCCTCAAACTGCTCCGAGCTCGAAGCTGTAAACATGTCCGCCGGCGCAGAAACTAACCAAGCAACCGTCCCACCTGAACACCATTCCTGGGAGTGTGTAACGTTATGGTTGTCCCCTGACTTCTGTTTTTTTTTTTTTTTNAAACTTAGGCCAATCATTGAGCAACAAGTGGGAGTGTACTACTTTTAAAATGGGTGTTTATTTGTATGTTTGGGAGGGGAGGGAGGGGGAGGGAGGTGGGGGGGCGCCACCCTTTAGTCAATGGTAGAATACATTTTTAGTGTGTATTTCAATTATTGGGAGTCCATTTTTACAATTTTTGTGAATGGTTGAAGGCCACCCTAAGTTTAGTGCATGATTAAATTAAAAAAAAAAAAAGAAAAAAAAAAAAGAAGAGTAACACGTCCAGGAAGGACGAAAGCCCCTTCCTGTTTTAAAACGTATAATTAGTACAAGAACCAATCCAATAATAAAGTGATTTTAGCTGAAACATGGAAGCTGATGAACTGTGCGCTCGGAGCATACGATGAAAACTGTCTGACCAAGAATAATGTTTGAAGATGAAGGCCTTATGTGAACTGTACAATAGTTAATAAATTAAATCTTGTAAAAACTTCCTGTTGCGTGTCTGCGTTTTCAGTGATCTGTTTTTTTTTTGAGGCGCAGCTTCATTCGCTGGTGTGAGGAATTTGACACGAGACATGCTTCAAGTGGATTTTTTTTAAAAAATTAGAATTATTAAAGTTTGACCATGGATTAAGATTTTCACAAGAGAGCTAACTATGATGAAACCGCATGGCAGCGGTAATGGCTGTTATCGTATTTAGTGTGATATTTCCTGCTGCTGCTGCTACTTTTCCTGACCTGACAGCTTGGAAACTAATCAGCAAGACCAAGCGTGTGGCAGAAGCTGCATACTTCATAATAAAACCCAAATAATAAGCACCAAAGCTGAAGAGAAATGTGGCGTCCCTGATAATAAGTGCATCACACATTCCATGCAGAAATACCTGTACTGTATTAACCAGGAACTATAGTATTTGGGCACTGATGCATAAGACTCTGTGAAACATCAATTATTCACAGCATATCCGTCATGAATGACTGCTCTCTTTTAGGACAGGTTTTTCCTCACAGTATCTACTGTCCTCTCTCAGTGGGTTGGATGCTATAAGGTCAAAGCGCCATCTTGTGGCTGCATAGATCTAGAGCTGACAAAAGGCTGAAGTTATTCAAAGTGCATCCAGAAACAATAAGTCATTTATTCTGGAATTGTTGTATCACAAGAAAATTTTGGAAAGAGTGTAATAACTTTATAAATTGGTATTTTGATTCTAATTGTTCCCTAAGGTATGAGCATATTATTTTTGGCTTTCGTGGTAAGATAGTTTATGCAGACAAAAGACTGGCAATCAATCTAATTATAATATTTGGCAAATTTCATTTTCACAAGTTTTTATCATCTTCACCTCTTTTTATAGTTTTGGTTAAGGAAATTGAACTCTATTTAGCCACTATTTTCAAGAGTATGAACAAAAAAGCTGTAAATACATATGAATGTGGTAGATCTCTAAATATTTTTAATTTGTCATGCCTGTAATATCTGCTCTCTATTCTTTTTATTTTTTCATACCAATGTATTGACTGTTTAAGCTCCACCCCTGGCATAATTTATATTATACTGTGTTTTGTTTCTTTGTTTTTCTCTGTTTATGTAAACAAAGATGTTCATTAATAAAAAAATAAAAAAAAGATACAAGTTCAGGTGGTTAAGTAAGAAATAAGGCCTGTTATTAAAATAAAAGTAACAAAACAACTTGGCAAATCTAGTGAAGAAAGAAAGTCAGACGTTTATACTTACTTATTACCTTGGGAGTCAGGAACTTGGACCCAGGAATGACTTCACACCCCGTTCCAGCCAGAAGTCGATAAACCAGTGGCCCAGTGGCTAGGCTAACTGTTGTTAGCATTAGCCAACAATGTATTTTTCTCATTTCTCTGGGTTCAAACACTCTAGCAACAAGTTTCTTACTAGAGAGAGAAGCACTATGTCAGCAGCTGGTTTAATGGGATTCAAACAAACGAGTTTGAAAAAAAAAGTTAATTCCTGCAGCTGTTACGACTTTAAGGCACAGGGCAGCCATTTTGGATCTTGAGGTCAGGGACCAACTTCAGATTACACAGCTAATACGACAGTGGATATTAGAACAATATTTCAACACGTGGACAGACAAAAGAGACCAAAGAGACGCTGTGTTGCTCTGTTTCTGCTGGACATGTGAGAAGGCACCTGTTTATTAATATGGCACTGGCTGCCATAACAACTAGATCAGCCATATGATAATTGTTGTGAATTTACTTTGGAGTTTTATCACCTCCTAGTGGTCAAAATTACTTATTGCAGCTTTAATGACCTAATCTGTTGTACTGTAATATATAATGTTGGAATATTTTGGTGCAATAACATTCAGTAGCATCTCAGTATTGGAGCTAATTGATGTGGACCAGATTGTACTGATTTATATACGCAGCAGTGTACCGGTACTCATTTTAGGGTAGTTTATGAGACTTTTACGTTCCATACTGCTGCTCTAGTTTCAAAACTACAAGTTTTTCCACAAAAAGTCTATTTTTACTGATTATAAGAAGCTTGTTAGGTTGTTTTTGCAGCTAAATAGCAGGACTTCTTTGTCTCTGCTGTGTTGCCATAAACCATTTCTTTAAATCTGTGGCAATGTCTGAGCATTTTATTGCAATCATGGTTTTGTCCACTTTCTACCAGGGAATTATTTGATATTTCACTTTTCCTTCTTATATTAATTAACTTTACCTTTAACGTTTTCAACTCTGATCATTTGAAATCAAACACTTTTCTGTCTAAATCTTGAAATACTTTTAATACAATGACATTACTTTGAGATTTTTCTCTCACTCTTCAATCTTGTCTGAAGCTTTTAGAAATATAAAACACTGGATTGGTTTCTCATCACTCGGTGCAGTTTAGCCAAACAGGCCTGTGGAAAATGACAGAAGCCGTGACATATGAAAGATAGCTTTATTGCACAAGGTGTTAGAATGATCTTTTTAGTTTTTGCTTTCTTTTCATAGAAAATGTACCTTTTGAACACAAGCAATTGCCGTAACAAGCAACTCAAAGTAATGTTCGGGATACCCTCAACATTTTTTTTTTAATGTTTTGATTTTCATACATTTTTTTTTCCCATCAATTTTTCCCTTTTTAGCAAGCATGCAATGACATTTCTGAGGATGAACAAAATACAAAATAATAGTAACAAAAAAAAGTATAGAGGACAAATGACAACATCAAAAGACTCCTTTTCTTTTGAAAATAAAAATAAAATAAAAATTCAACAAATTAGTATCAAAAAAAAGAGAAAGAAAAAAAAATCTGTATTTATTTATTTATTTTTTGCCCATTTCAGAAGTAAAATATCTTATTTTTGATACTATTTCAAATTTGCAACTGGGGCATTTAAACCTTGACGTGTCCCCTGATTTATTCTGAAGAAAATAGCTCTTCATACAAAATCTGTTTTATGTACAAGATTCAATTTAAAAAACAAACAAACAAAAAAACAACACTGACAAAGATGATGGAGCATGGTTAGGGTGCTGAATTTGGACTTCAAATGATCTCAGTGGGGAAAATGACAAAAGCTGAAATGATTCAGGTTGACAGACCGACTCCAGTCCAGTATTTACACAATACAGTAGCAGTTTGTATGACCAAAAGAGCTGCGAGTCCCTGATTTTACTTGGCTGAACCACACAGGTCTGATAAGACTTGCACTCTTAGAAAATCTGAAACAAAGCGAAATCAACAGATTCCCCCTCCCCTAAAGAAACAAACAGAGCAAATGAATAAATAAACTAAAACCACAAAACACTACAACAGAAATGCTTTTTTTAAAAAAAAGGCATTCCAATAGGTTCTTGTGTCCATGTACAAGAGCGCAAAAAGAAAAGAAAAGAAAAAAAAGGAGTGTGGGAATAAAAAGGAACATTTTTTTTACAGTACTTCAGACAGGACAACATCAAAGATATCAATTCTGTGAACGTCATAGAAATTTCAAAACTGAACTCCCTGACATATAACATCTGTAGACTTTAAATCATTTCACTTCATTCGCATCGTGACTAGCATTTGTTCAGATCCTTTTTCTTTGCAGAGCGAAGATTTGCTGGGTGGCACAGTTGGACAGAGAAGCTTAAAAAACAGAGGCCTTAATGCTGTAGAAGAGCTGACGTCTGTGACCACCGTGCAGCGAATCTTCTCACACAGGAAACAAATTTCAGGGAGCTCACGAGACACCCATTTCACTCCTGAATGGTTGTCGTATTAAGCTTAAAACAACAGCTCAGATCCTCTGAAGTTAGGTTCTGTGGTTAATATCTTACCTGCTGTAGATAGCTCTTTGAACGACCTCAGTTTAGAGTTCAGTTCTGAATAAATTACAAGCTAATGGCTAGTCAGAGTGAGGAGAAGACTAAAATGTGCTGTTTGTGGGTACGCAGTAATATAAACTTTTACATTGCCTCCAAGTACGCATCGCAGGGAGTTCTACAGTTATTTGCAAGAGCAAACAGCAGCAGCTAGCTGTAGCAGCCTGGAGCACTTCCTGCAGGGCTAAGGCTACGCTCCATTTGTACTTGGGAAATGGAAGCTTTGACTTACGAGTCAGAAAATGGACTTGAACGACCCGCAAAGTCAGAATTCCAACTCGGAAAGTTGGCATTCCCTCAAAATCCACTATGGCTGCCTCGCTCATGGAAAGCTGCGATAGCTGCAGTGGAAAAAGCTTTTTTATTTCCACTTCTCTTGGTTCGTATCTTAGTAATCCAGTCACACGCGCAGCACCGACCGACCTGTCGCTACAACGTCTGAATGCACTTAAATCTACTATCCTGGACCTGTGCTGGGAGTGGTAGGTTCGCCAGGTTGGCACAACGATGAGCAACTCCTCAAAAATTGCCATAAAACGTTTGAGATTGTCGTTTTACCGCTGCAGCAATCCATCTCGGCCTTGCCTCTGCTCTGACCAGCTGTTAGCTCGTCAGTCCAGTCTGATTTAAACTCCAAACTGAGACTGTTCAAAGAGCTGTCGACAACAAGTAAGATATTCACTGTTCATATCTTTCACACAGAACCGTAATTTAAAAGACCTGAACCATCTCTTTTACCTGCGAGCCCAAACACTCATGAGAAGACTCAACCCACGCTACAGTCATTCTGATTGTTTCCTTCGAACACACACCCGAGAAGGGACGTTGTGCTCCTCTAATCCTGCTCCTCCTCTACAAGCCGGCCAATTTACAGCAATATACAGAACATCTCGCATATATATTAAACATCTTTCCTTTCTTAAGTCCAGCCTCTCTTAAATTTCTCTTCTTTTTTAAAATTTATTGACTGAGCGATTGTCTCGTTAGTAAAATTTGACCATAATATGAAATCGCTGCACATACTACCACGCTGTTGTAGTACATACAATTTATACTTTGTCATAATTTTTTTTTTTTTCACTTAAATGTCAGTAATATACCTACATAGAAATATATATGTAAAATTCTTTATAATACCAAATATTATTCTCTATTTGCGATGTGAGAGGGTACAGCTGGTTCGTCGGGGTTGGAATGGTTTGATTTGAAAGAGTTTAGCTGCGCAGAGATGAGTGGAGAGTGTCTATGTGGAAATTCGGCGACTGTGGAAGTGAACCTGAATCATTCCTTTTGGAATCACACCTGCCAATAACAATTTGGGACTTCAAGAGACACAAAGGAGGGCGAGCGAAACGGGGGAACTTAACTGGAAGTCTTGCAAACCGACAAAGAACTATGGAGGACAGTAATTGTAAGTGTGTGTGTGTGTTTATGAGAGACGGGATGGCCACACAGCTTCATACTGGCTCTTGTAGTCTTCTTCATCATGAACACAGAGCTTTTATAAGCTCTTCGGTTACAGTCAATATTTCTAAATGACCACAGAAATCACATTCTTTTTTTTGTTTTTGTAATGTTTTTGCTGTGTGTCTCCTGCAGGAACTGAGTGGAGCTGAGCACCAGCCGGCTGGAACTGTTAGTTGAAGTTAGTAGTTCGTTCATGTGAACGTGACGAGTAGGGGTTAGCTGGGTCTCCGCCTGGGAAGGGGGGGACCCTCCCCCTCTCCCCCTTCCTGAGGAGAACTTGACAGAAAGCTGGGCGGTCCACCGTACGTTTGGTTTACAGAAAGGCGGCTGCGTGCCCATTCTGACCCAGACTTATGAGTACCAGAGAGCGGCGCTGGCTGAGGAGCGGGACAGCGGAGCGAGTCTGTGCGGGGGAGCGGGACTACACCAGCGTGTACGACTTGGAGTAGGCCCCCACGCTCTGTTTCTGCAGTCTCCCCAGAGCGGAGGAGCTGCTCTCTAGCAGCGAGTCTCTGGAGCCCCCCACCTTGTTGCTGTTGGTGGGGTTGCTGCTCGTGCTGGAAGTGGAAGCTGTTGCTGCATTGTTGGAGCTGGGCATGGTGAGAGTCCTCTGGGGCAGGGTGGCGGTGCCCGAGCTCGCACCCAAGCTGCCCAGCCCAGAATGGCCCAGCGTCAGGGCCTGCTGCTTGGCAGGGTCCAGAGTCTTGTGGCGGCCCTGGGTGTGGTACGCCCGCTGCGTCAGGCTGCGGATCGAGGCCTCCCGCGGCGGCACAGCTGGGCACGGGTCGTGCAGATCCCCCTGCTTACGGAAGAATGGGTCTGCCTTCATATAGAGCGGTAGATTGCAGAATTCACCTTCGAAGAGAAACGCAAGAGTCATGGATTTGGATTATGGATTTTAGTTCTATTCTTTCTTCCTGTGTGAGAAAAGATTTCCTTTCATTTTGTCACTTTTGTTCCTGCTTTGGTTTTCCTGTCACTGCCCATACATGTCCTCAGTTCCCTTTAAATGGGCTTCATCTCATTTTGACACCACCTGTTACTTATCACTCACCTGCACCCCGTTCAGCAATCGCTCTCTACAGTCTTTATAGTTCTCCTTTTTTTCTGCTCAGGGGCTTGAAATATGAAGCAGGTTCAACATACTCAGGATTTCTATCGGTGGTCTGGCTTTACTAACCCTTACAGTACAGATTGTGGTACTGTGATGAAGATTATCAACTCAGCGAGTCAAAAAAGGCAATAAACGCGTAAATTAATAATCTTATCCAGACCGCTGTTTTAACTCTGAGATGAGATGCTTATCGTTGAAAATACAGTTTCCTGATAGGCCTTCTGAGAGGTCATCATCATTAGGCAGCAGGCTTGTCATGTACTGGATGTATCTGTTCGTAGTTTGATGTTAGGTCATGCTGCCTTATAAGTGATTCAGCCTTCCAGTTCTGTGTCTGACTGATACGTTTTGTTCAAACGGACACTTCCTGACAATCTTGGGCAGATTCTGCTGCCTGTCTCATCCCTGTGATTGACTGCTCGACTTTTCTTTGAAAGGAATTAGAACAAAAAGACACAGTTGGTCAAAAAATTAACGAACTGCGTCTTCCTGCCTCCCTGATCTTTTCCGCCGTGACATCATCATAGAGCACGGAGTACGGAGAAAAGGGCCGAAGTCCTAAATGGCGCCACTAGAAACATCTATCTCTGCTTCTTTAAATCGTTCGAACTGATTAAATTACAGAATGCACTGAAGTTTAGTCACATTCAACTCAGATTATTTAACAAGATATTGAATCTGAATGCAAAAAGAATTATTTTTGTTGTACGTCTCCACACACTTCCAGCCACTCCATCGTCGTGTGTTCAGATGATATATCCCTGCTTTTGATTTTGCTGTCCCCTAATTGTCTTGTGTGTTAAAATGTAGCTGACAAGTAGAACATACAGCAGGTAAGAAAACAAGAATTTAAGAGATTCAGGCGAGGATTTAGCTGTAATCAGATGTAATGCTTCATGGGAAAAGAGAGCAAATCAAAAAAAAAAAAAAAAAGAAGCATTTCATATCAGGAGGAGCATAAATGCATAAATGTCCTCGTGTGTGTGTGTGTGTCTTCACTTACTTTTGTTAGCGCGGTGGGGAATGGGCACAGCCACGTTTTTGCCCCGGTCGTAGTCCTGCGGTTTGGGCGGCGAGGCGGTGAAGCGGCAGATGCCCGGTTCAGACGGCGTGCTGAGGGAGGTCATGCTCTCCGCCGGGTCGTTGGTGCCCGTGGTCATTTGGTCGGAGGAGCTGTCGGAGATGAAGCACTCTGTGATGGTGAACTTGGCGTGCTGCAGGTGCTCCTCCAGCTTGGCGTGCTCGTAGGCTCGGGCCAGCTCCTCGTAGGTGGAGGAGGCGCTCTCCGTCGACACCATGCTGTTCCGACCCTTATCTGCGAAGGGAAGAGAGATCGTGGCTACGTAATGTAGAAGAGCCGCAGGTCAGAGAAGAGTCGTGTTCTGTCCTAATGTTTTATTTACCCGTCTGTTAGCAAAAGATCTCATGAACAGCTGGATACATTTTAATGAAACTTCCAGAAATAAATCATCAGATGTACAGGTGCTGGTCATAAAATTAGAATATCATGAAAAAGTAGATTGATTTCAGTAATTCCATTTAAAAAGTGAAACTTGTATATTATATTCATACATTACATACAAACTCATATATTTCAAATGTTTATTTCGTTTAATTTTG
>NC_051442.1:15593846-15650675 GCF_001649575.2 Kryptolebias marmoratus
CCTATAGAACTAGACTGAAAGACCATTTAAAGGCCTTTGCAGGTGGTTTGAGTTAATTAGCTGATTAGAGTGTGGTACCAGGTGCCATCAATTTTGAACCTTTTCACAAGATTCTAATTTTCTGATATGATGAATTTGAGATTTTCATTTGTTCTCATTTGTAATCATCAAAATTAAACGAAATAAACATTTGAAATATATGAGTTTGTATGTAATGTATGAATATAATATACAAGTTTCACTTTTTTAATGGAATTACTGAAATCAATCTACTTTTTCATGATATTCTAATTTTATGACCAGCACATGTACATCTACGACTGATTCACTGTTGAAGGCAGCCCAATTAAACATGGCTGCCACAGCTAATCAACATTAGCCGACACAAAAATGGAGATAACTCAGACATCTTTACAGACGTTGAGCTAAACTTTGATGTGGTTGAAGCTGAGAGTCGTTCACAATGCAAACATCTCACATGAGACTGCACATGATGTTATTTTAAAGGTTGAAACAAAACAGCTAAAACTGACATTTCTCCTCAAAAAAAGATTTTAGTTTATAACATCAACCGATAGTAATTATTTCAAGGAATGCTAGGCTTTGACTTTATACAGATATTTATTTTAATTCTTGTGTCTGTAGAGGATCTCGAGCTGTGTAGGCCATATTTATTATATGTTAAGAAAGAAAGAAATGAAGCAGAATCTTTAGTTGATGATTTATTCCTGTAAAAGTTGTTCCTGCATGTTTTGAACCATTCTGCTGTCGCTGGTGCTGACTGGTGTCCACCCACCTGTGTCTTGGGAGAGGCTGGCGCTGTAGCTGTCGCTCTCTGTTGCCGTGATGCCGTGCGAGCCCATCGTCCTCCAGTCCGAGGTCAGGGTTCGTGCCGAGGCCGTGGACTGGCTCTGACACGGTCTGCTCAGCGTCCACTGGCTGGAGTATCTGTTCCTGGAGCTGTGAGCCGATTTAATGCTTTTCCTGGACACGGGGTCTGCGAGGGGCCACAAAGAAGACAGGGAGGCGGCTCGGTGAGACACGGGCCCTACGTTCAAACGCTCGACAAATTTCACTGTGGCGTTCTGAAACGGGTGTGCTGGAACTCACTTGTGCCAGGCCGGATGTCTGACATGTCGATCAGAGGCCCTGAGTTCTGGATGAGCGCGTGGTGATGCAGAGACACTCCTGTGCAGAAGTTCTGTGGGTTTACCGACTGGCTGAACTCGGTGTCGGTCACCGGCACCGCCGCTTTGTCCTCTCCTGTCGCGGACACACACGAGGAGACACACCCTTCAGCACGTTACAGATGACCCACCGAGAACAGAAAATCGTGTTCGTCGACACGCAGCCGCTTACCTATCTGCTTGATGCCTTCCTTGTCCTCGATGAGGAGCTGAACACGAGGGATGTCAATGTGGAGCCTCGGCCCTTGAGGAGGGCCCTTCACAGGTGTGTCTATACTGCGATTGTTCTTGCTGCACACACAGGGACAACACGTAATAAATCTCATGTCCTGTGTAAGAAAAGCACGCGAGCACAGATATCTTCAAGTGTGGCATTTATCTCTAACCTGATAAGCATTTCAGCCAGGCTCTTTGCATCTGTAAGAAGAGAATATCTTCATTAGAATTTGGTTGAATCTAATCATAATCTTTATAAAATGTCACTCTGTGGTGTAAAACTATGATAGAGTTGTTCATTTTTTTCATTCTGCCTCTCACCTCTGAGCCGTTTAAGCCTCTTCTCTTTGCGCTTCTTGCGGATAATAAAGAGCAAAGCCACACCCAGAGTGACCAGGATGACCGGGGAGCCGATGGAGAACAGCTTTTTCACATCATCGCCCTCTCCACGAGCAGATTTAATGGGAGGGATTGTACCTGATAAGAGGAAAAAAAAACATAAGATAAAACTACGTTAATCAAAGCCCTCGGTGATCATCTTGTGATAAGAAATGACAAAGTTATAGCTATTTTGGTCAAATCTCATGCAATATTACAAGATCTGGTGCAGTGTGTTAACGCTCGGAGTGTTGTGAATGACTCTCAGCTGCTACTATTTTTGGTCAAAATCTGTAAAATTTCATAAATTATAGCTATTTTTGTGTTTACTAAGGGTGTTTAGTTGTGGCAACCAGCTTAAGTTGGGTTGACTTAACAGACAGACAAACATGGGCAAAAACATTATCACTTTCACCTTTTAGTGGCAGATGATATCTGACAAGAGGAAGCAAAAGATGAGAAGACACCAATAACAAAAAAAGGAGGATCCACTCACTGCCGTCATAGTCAGTTGTAGCAAATTGGGAGGTCTGGTTCCCGCAGCCGGCGCTGTTGCAGGCCTTCATTTTGAGCTCGTACCAGGTGGCCTCGCGCAGCTCGCTGAGGAACAGCTGATTGGTGGAGTTGGCCTTGAGGCTCTGCCAGGCCCAGGTGCCTTTGGGCCTGAAGTCCAGCATGAGGTCGGTGATGGGGCAGCCACCGCTGGTCCAGCCCTGCAGGTTGAGTCCCGCGTGAGTGGAGTTGATGTGGGTGAGCAGAGGCTGGTCCTTGTTGAAAACCGGTTCTGGGGATGGGGAAAGATGAGAAATTAATCTGTCAGTAAAGTCAAATCCTTTTGTAAGTTTGAAAAGAGAAACGGGCACCAGCACTCACCTCTCCCGTGCGTCTTTGCCTCGATGATCTCACTGATGCGTCCTGAGCCCACGCTGTTCTTGGCGGCCAGCTTGACTTTGTACCACGTTCCGCAGCGCAGATTGTCCAGCCTGAAGGAACGCTCACTGGAGCTGATGAACACGTCCCTCCATTCCTCTGTGTTGTCCACAGAATACTGCAGCACGAATCCTGCAGTCACACAAAACAAATAATGTCAGAAAAAAACAACTTCCCAACATCAAAGATTTACTTCTGAAGTTTGCAATGTTGTCCACCAGGGGGCGACAATCACCTTCAAATTGTCAGTCAGCTGAAGTTTGACTCTTTTTACACCAAAAACACAAGCTGATTGTGCATGCATACATGAAATTGACAGCAAGAGGGTAGAAAACACTGAAAAATATATTTTAGCAAATCTTGTTGTGGAGCTAGATTTGTTTTCTGATGCAAGGCAGAAAGAGGTGCACCCGAAGGGAGCTCAGTAGACTACCTCTGATGGAGCTTCCGCCGTTGTCCCCAGGTATCCAAGCCAGGGTGATGGAGGAGGTGGAGGTGGTGGAAACGGTCAGACGAGGCTGATCAGGAGGAACTGCACAAACACGCACCGAGCGTCAACGACAGTCCACGGTGCGCCCGTCGACCAAATAAATCAGTTTTCCTCTTACCCTGCACCACCAGGTTCACGATGATGGTGTCGAAGCCTAAAGTGTTAGTGGCCGTGCAGGTGTAGTACCCAGAGTCCTCTGCCTTGACTGATCGCAGCACCAGCGTGCCGTTGGATAGGATCTGCCTCTGGCTGTCGGCTGTCACGGGAATGGCAGAGTCCTCACTGATGAGAAAGTCAAAACAAGCTGTAGTTAGCATCTTGATAGTTACCATCTTCCCTCAGAGGCAGCAGCCGTGTCTGTCTGAGTCACAACTCCGAGATATAAGCGGTGCGCGGAGAGCTCTGACCTTTCTTTGGTCCATTTAATTGTGGGGGTGGGCTCTCCGACTGAGCTGCAGGGCAGACGCACTTCCTTCATCCACGGGGTGGTAACTGTGCCCCCGAATGACAGGATCTTAGCCGGGACTGCACATAAAAGACACAACATATCGAATGGTTAACTTACACCTTTGACATGCACTGAAACGGTAATAAATACAGCGTGGTGTCCGTTTCCACACTTCAGGTTGTCTGTCCCTGTCTGCTTTTTGCTGTATGAGTCGCCTAAATAGCCTGAGGGAAAAGGCTGAAGGAAGGAGAACACGCAGCAGGGGGGTTTGATGTTGTTGCCCTCATGCCCTTCTCCTAGGTTTACTTTATTTTTACTCCATAGATCCTCCTTTCTATTGATTCCTGCCTTCTTCCGTTCTCCCCGGGGGTCATTTTACTAGATAGGCCCTGTTCATCACCACATAATTAACAACAGCAACAGAGCCACGACTCAATCAATACTACAGCTGTCAATCAATAGCAGGGAAAGTAGCAGGAGAAGGGAGTCAGGAGGCGACAGGAGCATGCTGTCGGTTCACGGCCGTCTTTAGCGCTCATAACCTTTGCGCACGGTTCTCTTTACCCTTCTCCTCCGCCGCAGGCTCGCCCCGAAGGACCCACCTTTCCCAGCAGGCTCCACTGTGACCTTTGAGCTGATGTTGCCTCGGCCAGCGGTTGTCACGGCTGCGGCCCAGATGTGGTACTGTTTGCCACGGGTAAGGTGCGTGATGCGATAGAAGAGCATCTCTGGGTTGGCCTCGTACTCGCTGGGCGCCTGCGAAAGCAAACACGCCACCGCACGTCAGCGAGCTCTGATAACACAGCAACAAGACAGGCGTGGTGGGAGCTCGGGAGGCAGAAGCCCGACTGAGGAGCTGAGCTGCTGTGATTTGTTGTAATCGGATGAAAAAACACTTACAAAATGCCTGAAGATATTTGTATTTCTGAGTAGAAAAATGCGTTTTTATCAACTTTAGCTATAGCTGTATTTTGAATCAGCTAAAATTAGTGCAGTAATTATTAGTTATATTTTTATACCTATGTATTTTGTTTATAAATGCTCAGATTATAAACATCTGATATAATCAGATAGAATTTATTTTATTCTATTCATGCATCTGACTAAACCCAGAAAAGCTGCAGTCTTATAGCTTTATAGCAGTTTATGCAAATGGTATTTTGTAAACTTTTACTCTCAATTATTCCAACAAATATATGTTATTAATATATGTTACAGCTACCAAATACCCACAGAACTTTATTTAAATAAATGTGTAATGCTAAAATATGGGCAAATGACAAGTTTACATTAAACTGCTCTGAATCTTTTGAGACTGAAGTATTTTTAAGACGACAGTAATCCACTTTGGTTTGTCCCCGCTCAGACTAGCCTCTATTTTGTCATTCTGGTTTGCATTAAACTCTGTTCCCACAAACTGAAATCGTTCAAACCTCTATCTACAGCAGGTAAAATATTGATTGTTCATAACCTGTCCACAGAACCTCAGTTCAAATCTGAACTGTGGTTTTAAAATAATCCAGATACAATATGCAGCACTTTTGTGTTGAATCAGGTTTTATGTATTTTACACTCATGGGGATATTATTCATTATTTTCTATAAATGTATTTTTACCAAATTTGCTGATTTATAAGCAGTTATTTGGAGCTTTTTTTCTAAAATGGATCTCCTGTTCAGAAGTTCAATGAGCTCAATTATGAACAACTGCAGAGTTCCTTCATCAGAAATATCTCTCCCAGATGTTTACTGAAATTCTGTAGCCACTAAGCTGTTTTTTGGAACTAAAAAAATCTAAAATATCCTTATTTTTAGTCAGTAACAGCCCGACTACTCTAAGAACAAACTGAATGGCCTTCTGATCAATGGATGAGAGACACTTAAGAAAATTCTGAAATACAAAACTGAAACCACCACGCCAGATAACTCTACCTTTTTATCTGCAAACTTTAAATTTTAAAGTAAATATTACATTTATTGTCAGTCACGGATATTTAAGTTAAATAACTTTCAGCTGCATGTCAATCATCGTTTCTGCAACAGAAAGAAAACCCACAACAAATTCTACATTTAGTCCCATCCAGGCAAAAATCTCTTCAAAGTTCTGTTCTCACTTTGTCTTTCTTTCTTTCTCTTTGACATATATGAAACGTTTTCAGTGTGAGGCAGTTTTTTCCAGGACTAACTCAGTGCTGAGCTGCAGAAAAAGAATGGATGAGGCAGTTATGTGCAATATGTTGAGATAAAAAGAGCTATAAAAGGTGACATTACATATATTTCTTGGAAAAAAAGTGTGCTTTCCAAGTTATATTGTTCAATATAATGTCATTTCTTTAGGTCTCGGAAATAGATTATATTATGATTACTATTTCCACCCTGTTTGTAGACATTTCTTTCTTTCAGACTGATACAAAAAACCGTATTGCCAAAAAATGAAATAGTTGTATCTCTTTTTTTTATCTCTTTAATTGGTTCATCTCTCAGTGTTCATCTTCAGTTCCTTCCCCATTTGTTTTCCTGCTTTTCCCTCTTCCCCTCTCTGTGTTGCTCAGTGAAGAGTAGGGGATGGATGGACAGAAGGGAGGGGTGTGTGTGTGTGTGTGTGTCAGGGGTTCGAACATTCCTCCAGCATCGTGGTGGTGGTGTTGTGGTGATCCAGGGAGTGATACGGGGAGATAATGAAAAGACGGACAAAAAGCGCTCTCATCTCAGTGTGACTGATACCCTCCTCTGCTCCTCCCTTCCACCCCGCCTGTCCTCCCGCATCCCTCTCTTTTTCTATCATTTCCCCGTGGTGTCTCCCTACCTCTAATGGTGTGTGTCTCTTTTTCCTCCCTCAGCCTCCTTCGCTCGCCCCCCCCACCTCCCTCCCGTTTCTGCCTATACTCATTTACATGGCACTCATGCACGGGAAGGGGAGGAATATTTGTGAATAATAAGAAAGTGAGATTCCTCCCTTGTATCAGACTTCACCGTGCACTCGGTGTTTGTGCGCAGACAGTCCTAACAAACATCGAAACGCCGCACATATACGTTTATAAATAGAAAATGTTGAAAATGCGATGGGTGTGTGCGTGTGTGTGTGTGCGTGTGAGAGTGTTTCTGATGCGGCAGTGTGCATGTGTGAGCTTGTTCTCGGCCTCATTTGCATATCTACGTCTCATCACGTTGCCAAGACAACCTCATCTGTTCATCTGGGAGGGCAGGAAATAAAGCAATGGTGCAAACACGGTGAAAGAGAGACATGAGCAAAGACACACACACACACACACACACACATATATATATATATATATATATATATATATATATATATATATATATCAACCGGTTCAATTAATAAAAGTGGTTACAAATGAATGGTTTCCTTTGACTGATTTTTATCAGCTTTGCTTGTCAAGTAACAGAAACATGTCTTTTGAGTCACACCCACATGAGGAAAGACTCACCGGCTGTCCAGATCCTGGACTGGAGCAGTAGATGGTGTACTTGCGGATAACACCATTTGGTTTGAGAGGAGGTAACCAGGACACAACCACGCTGTTCGGAGAAGAAGGAACAGCCTTGATGCCAGCTGGTGGACCGGGAACTATAGGAAACAGACCGCAACATCAGCACACGCGAGCATGCATATAAATATATATATATATATATATATATATATATATATATATATATATGTATAGTGTGTGTGTGTGTGTGTGTGTGGTTAGGCATGAGGGCACTGGGTGATGGATGCTCGTTAAAGCGAGCAGGGTTGTTTGCAGATTGAAAGTCTTATCCTGCACTAAGCCGCTCTGGGAGGACTTGGAAGAAGTCCCTTTTGGGTGGACGGCGGTGACATATGTTCGTTCAGACAACTGGTCAGCAGTTCGGACTCTGTGACGCCCAGCATTCTCTTAACTCTCAAACCCACAAACAGATTAGATGTTAGAGCCTGATCCGACACTAGCCCTCTTCAGCCTGACACTGGACCCTACTTAATGCTCCGATTAGAAGATAATGGCTTGAGAAGGCTTTGAGAACAGATTCACGCCTTACAAAAACACATCAGGGCGCTGGATGCTGTTAAAGAGGAAGAAAAATGCCTCTGTCACAATGATCGTACAGTGCATGGCTCAGCCTATCCAAGCCTATTCAATCCTCACTATAAATATAACCCGTGCCTGACAGCGGGCCTCATCTGGGCTTTACAGAGGGAGCCTAACACAGTGTAAGACCCGGCCCTGTAAATCCATCCCCCAGCTCTTCTTTTGATTCTCTGTGAGGCCCCCTGATCCAGTCATTCAGCCCTTGACTCCTTCACCTTACACATGACATGAGCCGGCATGAAAACAACATTAACTGAGAAAGGAGAGGTGTAGTGAGGGCCGCTTTTAAAAGAGGGAGGCGGGGATGAGATCGCGGGGGGAGAATGGGAGGTTCCTGTGGGAGCGATCGCGGCGGCCGTCGTGGGGAGGAGGAGGAGCAGAGGAGGCAGGGATCATTATCATAACCCGACTGCCATGTCAAAGTAGGAGTGGCAGTGCGAGCGGGGAGAGATAAGTCCCATCTGGTGCCCAAAATCTGCCCCAGACTCCAGACAGGCAGGCAGACCGTCTGCTGAGCGATGGTGAGGAGGAGAGGCACAATGATGCTGAGTGAACATGGATACCTTGTGCAAGACTGCACCGATCAGAGGCTAACGTGTCACAACAAACCAGAGCTACAACCCCAATTCAACAAAGTTGGGTCGTTGTGCAAAAGGTGAATAAAAAAAGAATGTAATGATTTGCAAATCTCATAAACCCATATTTTATTCACAGTGGAACAAAGTAAACATATCAAATGCTTAAACTGAAAAACTGTACCATATTTAGAAAACAAACAAGGAAATTTAAACTTTATGGCAGCAACACCTCTAAAAAAAGATGTGCATCTAACCTAAACCTCATTACCTTAATCTCCTGTTTCTTACTTATTTGCTTTTACAGCCTTTCGCTGCTTCTGTCCCGTCTTTTATGAAATTTGTTGCTGCCATAAAATAAAATAATAACACTCCTTATTTATTTTAACTTTTTCAAAAACAGACTTGTACACAAAAATGTTTCAAAATAAATAAAAACGAAACGGCCGTGTGTGAAATCGATAACATTTCCCAGGGCCTTAATTGCCGTCAGCCAAGACGACACAGTGTGTTCACTTTTCTATCTTTGCATCTTTAACCCTTTGGGCCCCTCCTCCTCCTTCATAAAGAGACATAGATCTGACTGTAATCCTGCCTCCAATGGTGTAAGCACAAAATTAATTCTCTCTAATCCACGAGGAGTTAATCCCCATGCCTGTGGCAAAAGAGCTGCTGAAGAGGATGCAGGCCCAGGCTGACGGCTGACTTCTGGATGCTCAGAGAGCGCAGACCCCCTCCATGTCCCCCTCCACTCCACCCGCCCTGCCTCAGCCCTGAGCCGTGGACCCAAATCCTCTTAATTCTCATTAGCGCTGCTAATGGAGCTCCCCAACATAAATGAGCTTTTGTTAAAGGTCGGAGATACAACACAGGGTTATATTTTTCTTTTTGTCATCTGCCTCTCATTCACTGTCTCTTTACGCTGTCAGCACTTCCTTAAACATGTTTATGAAAATAAGGTAGACGCCGTGCACTCACGATCCTCGCGGGTTTGGATGTACAAAACGTTGCTGCGGACCCCGTCTCCAGCCTGTGTGTAGGCCAGGACCTGGACGCTGTAGTTGGTGAACTTCTCAAGGCCTCGCAGCTCCACCTGCTCGCGTGTGGTGGTGATGTTCTGCATCTCTCCCCATTCTGAGAGAAAACACAGTCCAGCTTCTAAAAATTCAACTCATACGCGACTAAACTGCTTTGCTAAATACGTTTTGAAGGAAATGCCTGGACCACGGGGTTATGGGTGAGGTGAGAGGAATGTCACAAAACTAAACATGTCTTTTACTTTTTTCTTGAAGCATAAATATGGAAAACATATTTAAACCATTGGGGGACTGTTTTTAATTTATATGGACTCCTTGATAAAATGAAAACAAGTCTACAAAGCAAGCTTAGTGATTTCTGATTAGTTTTACTCAAACGGGATTCTCGGTGTCAAGATTGAACTGAAAATAATTTACATCTCAACCTCACAACATATAGATACTACGCTACAAAATGATCAACACAAAGACAGCACGAACAAACAAAGTGTTTCATGAGGAAAGGTGTGGACGAGCACTGACTCACAGCACTGACACAGAGGAAGGTGAGCGGGAGGAGGAGGAGGAGGAGGAGGGGGGGGAAGTGATGAATTTTAGAATGAGATAGGTGATAATTACTCTGCATCGGCCACTGGGCCTGGCCCCCACAGCACCCACCTCCGTCAGGGAAGAGGGACCAAAACACCACCCGGTAGCCTTTCAGCACACCGTGCAGCGTCATGCGTGGAGGCTCCGCCCACGTGATCACCGCCTCGTCCGACGTCACCGAGATGGCTCTCACGTTCTGCGGAGGCTCGCTCGGCACTGGAAAGAACAGGGGGGAGAGTCAGGGCTGCACAAATCCAGTTTATGAATATTGAATTCATCAGGGCCCTCTTTAAAATAAATCCTTGTTGCCACGAAGACCCGACAGATGGAAGAAACCATAGCTCAACATCACAAATCACAGGCAATCACTGCCGAAATAAATCAGTCAAATGGGCTCAAATTAGCTCTGAATTGCTCCTTGTTCCTTCCCAGCATTCGGAGAGGCGAGGAGAAGTGGTGTTGGTGGGGGTTTGATGGCAGGGAGGAAGAGCAGCGAGAGAGCCGCATGAATGGTGAAACAGCTCAACCTAAGGGGTTAAAATGCAGATGAGGGGAGTAGGACGGAAGACCGTGTTAATCTTTAATCCTGTAGAAGTAAGGGCGGCTTCAGATTTCATGATTGTGAAATTGCTATCAAGCCGTTACTCCTCACTCAGACAGGAAGTGTTTATTTGAGGAGGACGAGGGAGGAACCAATGAGAACAAAAAACGGGGGGGGCACTCCTGTTTTTTTTTTGCCAGCCTAATGAGGGGGGCTAATTAGAGAACGAGCCGCGAAGTGCTGCTGATCTATTTCCACCATTTTGTTTCAGCACCTGTGTCTGTTCATCTATATTCATTTCCATCCTGATGTTGCACAAATAAAAGGCGTATTCGGTGTACATATTTTCCTTTCTTTTCTCACGGCCCCTTGTCTTTTCCTC
Source organism: Kryptolebias marmoratus (assembly GCF_001649575.2). NCBI lineage: Eukaryota > Metazoa > Chordata > Actinopteri > Cyprinodontiformes > Rivulidae > Kryptolebias > Kryptolebias marmoratus. The sequence continues at coordinate 15,604,709 of NC_051442.1, forward strand.
CCCACTCTCTCTCCGTGTAGCTCTCGTACCGTCTTCCAGGGTGGTGGCGTTGATCTCGGTGCTGGACGGGCCCGTCCCGGCCCTGTTGAAAGCCTGGACGACGACCCCGTACTGAGCAAACTTCTTCAGGTTGTCCAGAGTGTAGACTTCACTGTCCCCCGTGGCTTTCATCTCCACGATGCTGTACTGGCCGTTGCTGCCCGGACCGTTCTCCCTGTAACCGATCTGATAGCCTCGGATTACCCCGTTCTGCAGCTCCTTCTTAGGAGCCTAAAAGTTTAGAAGAAAAGGGAAAAAAAAGGGTTATTTATAGAATTTGGCAACAATATTAAAGTACAGAAACAGAAGCAGAGGTAGAAATTTATAATAAAAACAATTCCTAAGTTTTATTTCCAAGAAAAGGTTTGATTTTTGTAAGTGTGCAAGTATTTAGTATTAAAGTTCACTACACTGGACTTGGTTAACAGGTTTAACATTCTCCAAAAGCATCCAAAATCAACTGCATATCTGCAAACGATTATTTCTAAACCAATAAAACCTATTTTGAGACATAAAAAAGCCTTAAAAATAGATCCACAAGTTAACTGCCCCTCTGCGGAAAGAGGAAATATATTCTACTGTAGATGTTTAGATAATATTTTTCCTCAAAAGCTCGTGTGGAAATGTTTCCAGCAGCTAAATCTCTGTTTTGTTTCATTCCGTTGTTGCTTTGTTTGGATGAATGTGTTTTGAAACCGAGCGTTTTAGCTTTTCTTGAATTATTGAAACAGCAGATGCAAGCTGCTGAAGACAGAAAATCATCTTTGAACTTTACTGTAAATTCACAAACAATGGATTCTACAAAACATTTGTAACAGAAATAATCAGCTTCAGAACAGTAAAAAAAACATCAAACGTGTATCTTAAGTTAATAAGAAGCTAACCCATTAGATCATCAACTGTGCCAAATGATCACAGTTTTGATTAATCTTTTATATAAATGCACCAAAAAACACTTTATATTTGTTTGAAATAAAAATACATTCTAACCTTTTGTGAATGAAAAATAACTCCTGAGACTCAAACTTATTCATCAGTAAAAACAAATGACAAAAATTGAACTAAATCAAATAAAAACACTGTAAACATTACGAGCTTGAACATGACTTCTATCCTTGGAAACCTACTTGTGAGGTTTACATTTAAAATTTCGATTATAGATCTTTATAATCTTAAAGTGGAGTCATATTAATATTCAGCAAGGTCTCCACTGTGACACAGGCACAAACAGACAGGCCTAAGATATGAAGCACAAAAGAAACATGATATTTTTTACCCTCCATGTAACTCGGATGCTCTGAGACGTCATCGGCTGGAGGACCACTTCCATCGGCGGCCCGTCAGGTGCTGTTTAATTCAATTTAAGTATTACTGTTAATGTTCACTGCTCTGATACAAATAATAAAGAAAATGCAAGAAAAGGACGACATTATGAGGGACAAAATGAACACTTACGTGCTTCCTCTGTGCTGATTGTGAGCTCTTTGCTGGGGAGGCTGCGGCCAATTTTATTGTAGGAGTACATGCGGATGCTGTAGACACAGGCTGGGTGCAGCTCCACGATGTTGGCTTGATTGTTGGTCGGAGAGATGTTTCTGGTTGTGTACATGTGATCCCAGGAGTCTGGTAAACATGAGCAAAAGTTAGAAATGATTTAAAGCTATATCAAAAACAAAACTTGCACAAAACGCTCAAGGCTAGGCTGCTTTTTTAGCACCTACCTGACTTGTTCTTGTACTCAATGTCATAGCTGGTAATGATGCTGTTGCCGTCAAACCTTTGGATCCAGCGCAGGTTCATGCTCCTGTCCTTCACCTCCCTGACTTCCAGCTCAGGGGGATCTGGCGGTTCTGTATTTGTAGGAAACAGAGCGAAGAAGAGTGAATTGTGCCGCTGCTAACCCTGGAGATGTTACGCTATAAACCCATTGCTATCAGGCAGTTTATATTACAAACACATTTTAGAGCATCTAACGAATTCTGATGCATTGTGCAGAGAATGGGATCAGGAGAAATACCTTGCACTGTGAGTTGGATGAGCCCTCGACCCTCTCCGTAGGAGTTGATGGCATGACAGGAGAAGAAGACCGAGTCTCCTCGCTCGGCTGGGTTCAGCTGAGAGCAAGAGAACAAACAGGAAACGATTATTTGCAGCACAAACTACAGCTTGGTTCAAAAATGGGTTTTTAGAAAGCATTTTAATCAACATTGTTCCTTTAAAACCCATATTTGTAAAAACACACAATACAAGCCAGTTTAACACCATATAGTGATTAGATGTGTTTGTTTTAATTAAAGATCTTGTGGAATCTGTTAGCTTTGTGCTGGGATGACTCTCTGCTGCTACCGCACCAAACCTGAGCTTGGTATCTGTAATAAGTTATAGCCTTTTTTTGTGTTGGACGAGGTAAATTAACTGTGGCAGCCATCTTGAATCAGGTCCAGAAATTAATCAGCTGTAGCTCTATCTCCATTGATTACTTTCTGAAAGTTTCTTTAAAATCCACTCAGTGGTTCATTAGATTTTTTGCTAACAGATCGACAAACAAGCACACGCACATACAGCCACAGACAGACGATTTCACGACTGCCTGCCTTTCATGGCGGCGGGTGATAAAAAATGGTCAGTTGAGGAACAAATCAACACAGGTTTCGCATCTCCAACCGTCCAGCTCCTCAACCAATCTAAGTTTACTGTAAAGACCTCAGCTGTGTGTCAGTCAGGTTTTCTGACCTTCAGGGTGGAGATGACTTCATCCCCCTTCTTGTTGATGGTGATGGAGTACCGGGGGTTCCTCTCCGCATCGATGACCGTGTCTCCTCTCTCCCAGCGGATAATAATGGGCTGCTCGCCTCGCGCCGTGCAGTTCAGCTCCTTGGTCTGGCCCTTCCTTGCCATGGTGGTGTTGGGGTGGTTGGTGATCATGGCAGGAACTGAGCAGATTCACAGTCGCGTGTCAGAGTAATGAATAGTTTTATACGGAGTAATGAGATGAGGGAATGGGACTTGTGTACTGAAAGCTGAAGGATATATTACAGATGTATAGATATCACTATTTCTGCCCTTGGTTCTGTGCTGCGATTTCACGCTTCAAGCCCCACTGGTTCTCCTGTCTGTTTCATATTCTTCCCTTCCCACACTTTGGCTTTTTCTTCCTTCACTGTTGCTTTGACATGGATTATTGATTGAACAGAGATCCTGTAGTTTTGTTTTTATCACTAATTCAACAGCCCTTTTCCCCCACCAAACATTCAGAAGCACGCAGACCGACAGCTAAAGCGCACGAATCAATAGCAAAGGCATCCCCTGTTAAAGGTGTGCAGGACCGAGACAAGATTGTGCTGCGTTCATTAGAGGCCAGAACAGCCTGAGGCAAAAGTGCATCTTAGAAGAGCTGATTCCTGGCCAGTAAAAAAACAAAAAAAAAAGCTCTGACTTATCTCTGCACAAGCCAGGTTCATCCTATGGTAAGAACCGGTCGACACTTACTCTTGACAGTGAGGATCATGCTTTTACTGATGTCTGAGCCCACACCGTTGGAGGCCTGACAGAGGTAGTACCCCCGGTCGTCCTCGAGAACATGTCGGATCAGCAGAGAGCCGTTGGACATGATCTGGATGCGGCCTGTAAGTGGGACGGGATGGTACTGCTGTGGGTTTCCAACACCTGCAGGACAGAACAGAAAGCATGCGGGTAAGCATAATTTTTTTCCCCCTCCTGTTTGCGTGTTGATGTTACAGCAGATTTTACCTTTGGCATGCTTCCACATGACCTTTGGAGGTGGGTAACCCTCCACTGAGCAGTTCAGAACTCCAGCTTTCCCATATATGCAGTCCTGGTTGTTGGGCTGCACCACAAAGCGTGGCGGCACTGGGAAACAAAAAAGTCATTTTAGAGTTGAATAATTTTGGCCAAACTGACTTTTACTTTAAGTTAGGTCAAGACAAAAGTGCATTTTTGCCAATTAAAAACAACTCAAAACTGAAAAAGACCATAATAGTTCATGCAAATTACATTTTTGCATTGCATGGCTGCTTACATTGAATTTTGTGGAAAGTACAAATAGCAGCAACAGTAGCAAGATAGCGTTTTTGGTGCAGACTGGAACACTTGCAGCAGAATTATCACAATATTTCTGCCCAAAAAACCATGTTATGAGAAATTGACTGTTGTATAAATATTTATTATATAAAAAATTGCACAAACTGCTATAAATTTTTGAAGACTGGTGTTGGTTTGTTTTAGGCTGCAGCTCCACTTTGGTCTTTGCCTTGGTCAGACAAGTCATTAGCTTGCCAATTCAACCAGAATTAAACTCTTTTTTTCTAAATTGAGGTAAGTCAAAGAGTTAACTAAAAAAGGTAAGATATTAATTGTTCAAAATCTTTTTTGAACTGTTTGAAAGGTCTGAAGTATACCTCTAAAGTGTGGAAAAAGTGAACGTTCCCTAAAAATACCATCTTGAGCTCCTGCAGTTTTGAGCTACTCTGGTTGATTTCCACCGTGCTGCCTTCTCCTCACTCTATCCCTCACCAGTGACAATCAGCTGTCTCTCCCAGCTGACGGTGGCAGCCGCGTTGCTGGCGAGGCAGGTGTAGTTTCCGTTGTGCTTCAGCGTAACCTTGGAGATTTGCAGGGAGCTCATGAACTCTTTGGTCTCTATCGCAACGCCAGAGGCCAAGCCTGGCACGATGAGCTGGCCGTCTTTGTGCCAGGTGATGCGTATGGGCATGTCCCCAGATGACACCACGCAGGCGATGTACATGAGCTTCCCCACTGAGGTAGAGGGGATATCGAAGGGCTGGATGAGCGGTGGCACTGAAAGAGGCAGGAAGAGCGCAGAGAATCAGGGGAAGAAAGGCAGCAATAGATGTCTAAGAGTGGCAGCGTGGCCATCTGGAGCAATGCTAAAAGAAATAGAGAAGGTCATTGGCCGGTGGGCCCCTCTTTGCTGCCACCTCCTTCAGCCCCCCCATCTCCTGCAGCCCATAATAGCTGCTCTGGTTAGAGTCCAATTGGCAGGGGGAAGTCATTCCGTTGCCATAGCAATGGAGGTTGAGGTGGGGGTACTACAGCTGAGACATCTGGGGGATTTAATCTAGGCTTCATTATTATTCATCTAATTAAATCAGAGACACACTCACACTCAGGCACTAGCACACACCCTTAAACACCTCTGCAGCTGCCGCGCTACCATCATTAGCGGACTCACAGACAAAACAAAATGCAGACACAAACATCTAAAAATCTGGAAAAGAAAATCTAAAATCAGTCCCGAAACAGTATTGATCTGAATAAAAAAAAACAACTCAAGTATTATTATAAAACGCTGTACACGAGTACCTTCAAATAGCAATGACTTGGTATTTCTAGATTACAGATTTTTTTTTTTGCCACAATTTGAATTTTGCGTTAACTCAAATCGGAGGCACTTGTTTTATAGAAACATTGTGAAGTTACTCTTTTTTTGTTTCTTTCATTCTATTCTCATACATGAATGGTTACTTTATGTAAACCAAAGACATTATCCAATGAATCCCTTCTTTTCTTTACGGTTACCTTTGACGGTGACGTGAACGGTTTGGTTTATTGACACCTGGGGTTGGATCAAAACGCTACACAAGTAGGTCCCCTCGTCGGCGCCCTTCTGCACGTCCGTGAGCCTCAGGGTGCCGTTCTCAAACACCACTTGTCGATGATTATCAGGCAGCTGCATGCCGTCCTTCAGCCACTTGATGGAGTAATAGGGGTACCCAATCACGCGGCATGTTATATATGTGTTTCTGCCCGCCACTGCTGTGATGTCTCGCATGGGTCTAATTCGAGGTGGACCTGGAGACACGGGGAACGGGAGGGGGGTGGGTGGGGGTGGGGGTGAAGGGAGCAGACAGAGACGAACACGGAGGTTGAAGAGACAGGGCAGATGAGTTGACGGAGGTCATGGCAGAATGGGCGGGGGCACAGCCACGAAGACGGGAGATGAAGAGATAAAAGTTGAGGGGTGGTGTGAATGGGGCGGGTTGACAGGTAGAGAGGAAGGTTAGTTATGCCCCCTTTAATAAAATCTGACTGAGGATATTTGCTGATATCTGCCTAGTCAAGTATTCTATGTGAATTTAAAGCGATAGCTCAGATTTTTTATTACTACGGTTCTGTGGAGTTATCAGCAGTCTGCTTCCTACCTGCTGTAGGCAGCGGTCAGAGCAACATCAGTCTGGAGAATCAGAAAACATTCTTGTTGAAGACTTACACACTAACGGTGCAGCTCATTTCACCTTCATTTCATTGTACTTTTTTTTTGAGTTTCAAGTCAGAAAAATCAGCTGGGATGTTCTCAAAATCCAGAAAAGTCAAAAGTTCTCACCAACCCCCCAAAATCCAATATGGCTGCCTCACACATCAAAAAAGAGGTGACAGGTGCAGTGACGAACGATAACACTTGTTCACATCTCTGTCAGTTTGCCCTACACTAGTCTGGGTATTTTTTAAGCTGATTTTCTTTTCTCCATTTAGATATTTTTCTCCAATCACACATAGAGAAATACCCATGCCACAACACTAGATGGCAAGAACATCCACATTAACAACATATTAAAATACAGAGGAAGAATACTGTAACTATTCTTAGACTTTGCCAAACTCATTAATTTTCTTAAATGCAACTAATAATGTTTGGTGTAGCGTGGATGCAGCCTGAATCAATCACAAAAGACTTTCCTACCCAAATTAGTGAACATGTTGCTACAGTATTTGAAAGCATAACATGCAGAGAAATAAATTATCGGTTTTCATTGCTAATACTGGCCTGGTCACTGAGCACAACAATTGATCAGACAGTTTGCAACCAGAACATGGCGAAATTGGATATCTTTATCCAGATCCAAGTTCTAAGTTATAGATGGAAAATAGGGCCAGTTTCAAAGGGGATTTCTGCCATCTTTAAAATAACAAACAACTAAAATCTCAACATATTTCATAGCCACATATGTAAACTGAACCTGTACCCTGCCATCACATTACTAGCAACAGTCTAGAGACCAATGATCTTTGGTACCAAAAAAAAGTTAGCAAAATATCATTTGAATCAACTTCTATAAATTGAAATTTAAGCCTTTCAAAGATGACAGAAATCTACTTGGGAACCAGGCCTAATCTGTAGCTGTTGTCTTTACTTTCTAAAGACAGCTACTTCCTGATTATCTAAACTTTCATTATTCAGACTGCTATCTACTGCAGGTAAGATAATGACTGCAGAAAACAACTCCACAGAAGCCCACTTCAAAAAATCTGAGACATCCCTTGAAGAGAGAAAGTACAATGGATTGTATTGTAAGCTAGCTAACAATCTAGCTGGATGGATGGATAGATAGATAGATAGATAGATAGATAGATAGATAGATAGATAGATAGATAGATAGATAGATAGATAGATAGATAGATAGATAGATAGATAGATAGATAGATAGATAGATAGATAGATAGATAGATCACTAAGCCCTGCATGTTTGAATTGAGTCAGGTGTAGAGTGCATTTATATTGAAAAGCAGACAGGCACCTCTTACGTTTATGCGCGCTTGGTACTCGGCGCTACCGGCCGAGTTGCGTGCGACGCAACGATACACTCCCCCGTCTCGAATGAGCGGACTGCTGACGTTAACGTGAGACACGGTGAGGCCGTCTGACAGCGTGTACTGGCTGGTCTTGTAGGTGGAGTCTCGTACGACGGGCTCATCGTCCAGCGTCCAGGTGATGGAGGGGGGCGGAGCTCCTTTTGCACCACACATCAGGGAGAAAGGCTCGCCGGGGTTCACCACCCGCTCGCTGAAGGAAGACACAATACGAGGAGTACCATCTGAGAGTGGCCAGGAGGAAGCAGAAACAGAGAGCTTTGATTAAAACCAAACAAATCTGTGGATTTTGTCTTTTCTAGGACGAACGCTCGCTAAGACCACGTACCCTCTAACAAAATAATGGAAAAGTCCTGAGCAGTGTGGCCCTTCCGGGAAGCAAAGCACTGGTAGGCCCCAGAGTGGAACTTCTGCGCTGCAGTGATCTGCAGGGTGTCGTTGTGCTGGCCCTGAATGGCGATGTGCTGATCAGCCACAATAGACTCCGTGTTCCTGTACCAGGTGATGGTGTATTCAGGAGAGCCCTCCACAGTGCAGGTGAAGAACAGCGTGCTGCTGATGCCCGTTTTCAGATTCTTAGGAGACAAGGTCACCCGCAGCGGTTCTGAGGGAAGAACACACACACAAGGTGAGGATACACATCTGAGCATGTCAGCACACATGCAGATCAAAATGCTAAAATATGTTCTATTGTATTCAACAACATTTCCTTAACCCTTTTTGCACCATAATAATAGATATATTTATTAAAACGCCTGCTCTTTCTTGTCTATTTTTGTCAATAATTGTGTCAAAAAATGCCCTACGTGTAAATAATTTACACTCTTTTTCCAGAAGTAGAACTTTCAAAATCTGTCAAGTATTTACCAGTCTTATGTAATTAAATACCTAAACCTGTGTGTTATAAGAAGGAAAGGACCAAAACAGAATTTAATTTTCTTCAACTTTCTTTTTATAAATTCTTGAAAAGTGCAGATTGAACGTTTCTGAGATACTATCAAGGAGTTACGGTAATTTGAAATTCACATACGCCGTGGTGTCACCGGAGATCCTTGTGGTTTTCAAAGGGTTAAGAACCAAATTGAATATAAATTAGATTTTTTTTTTGACTAAACTGCTTCACTGATTTCAGTCCTGATTTCAGGCTATCATTAACACATGACATGTTACATCCTTTTTTATGTTTCTAAGGTGTTAAACGTTTTCTTTTTCCTTTTTAATCGCAACTTTACTAGTGAATTCCTTTTTGTAAACATTAAATACGTGGATAAATCTCTTTAAAAGATAGATTCTATGGCAGATAATGTGAAGTAATTAATGTGAGACTTTTGAGCTAGACGCCTTTAAAACCTGAAGCAAAGCACAAAAAGCTGGTAATGAAACAAAACAGAGTTTGTTTTAGTTTACCTTGAGGCCAGCTCCATCAGGCACCAACATGGAAAACATACTCTAACAGCAGAAGAGTACTCAACAACCTCAGGGACCAAACCTTGGTTGAAAAGATGCCTAACTAACTAAAGGACTAATGTCACAACAAGATCTAGAAAAAATTATGCTCTCGTTCATCTTTAGTCGTCTCGATTCCTGCAACAGTGTCTTCACAGGTCTGCCAAAAAAATCAATCAGACAGCTGCAGCTGATCCAAAATGCTGCTGCTCGTGTTCTCACTAAGACCAGAAAAATAGAGCACATCACCCCGGTTTTAAAGTCCCTACACTGTCTCCCTATAGCTCAGAGAATAGACTTTAAAATACTTCTATTAGTTTATAAATTACTGAACGGTCTAGCACCACAATACATCAGAGACTTATTATCATCGTATCAACCCTCCAGAACACTCAGGTCTTCTGGTTCTGGTCTACTTTGTATCCCCAGACCCAGAACCAAACATGGAGAAGCAGCTTTCAGTTTCTATGCACCATCAATCTGGAACAAACTCCCGGAAAACTGCAAAATGGCGGAAACACTAAATTCCTTTAAATCAAGGCTGAAAACTCACCTGTTCAGAGCTGCCTTTGATTAGTAGTCCGCAAACAAATTCAATTGCTCTGAACAAAATATTATTAAAATATTATTAGAACATTAGTATGTTTTTCTTTTTTTTTGGATGTTTGTAATGATGTTTTTTAATTATTGTAATGATTCTACTGATGTTTTTATTATGTAAAGCACTTTGAATGCCTTGCTGCTGAAATGTGCTACACAAATAATTTTTTACTTACTTACTTACTTTACTAACTAACATCCAATCTGTCCACAGAATTCTCTGACAAAATTTGACTAAATTTGGTCAAACAGCGGAACCTTTGTAGCAGCTGTAGATGTCAAAACGGCATCTGGATTCCCCCAAAACTGGTAAGACAAATAAATCTGTCCCATGTGAGACTCAAACCTAGATCTGTAGATTTTAAGCTGAACCACTTCCTGCTAGGCTAACTAGCCGTATCTCTTTCTGCCTTAAGCATCCGAGCTGAGCCTAATCACAATATGTAAGTAGGCGCTCTGATTGGCTAAAGTGTCATAATAACCAGAATCATTTAATACTTTGTGGGCTGCACTGACTGAGCTGACAGGCCAGATTTAGCCTGGGGCCCCTAGATGATGATTGCTGTTCTATAATTAGGTTTGAAAATGTTTCAAATGACCTGTTGTTTATGACTGAAACAGCTGTAAAAATAATAAAATAAAATACAAAAAACACCAATGTAGTGAAAATGTTCGTTTCATCTTGAATGTAACTAAAGCAAATCAAACCTTTAATTAGATTATTTACAAAACAGCAACCTTCTTTGACTGACATACAAAGAGAAATAAAGGCTCAGCTGAGTCTCTGAAGCGGATCAGTTCTTTGCATCAACACAGTAAGTCTAAAACCATCACTCTGGACTTGAATCATGACACACTGATCTGAGCGTACAGCGGGTGTTTCCATCCAAACGGAGGGGGCGCGATCAGCAGCGGTGACTCAATCAGTCGGACACGCTCATTAAAAAACAGCTGGAGATATCTCTTCACATCTCTGTCCACTAGTGTGTTTGTAAGTGTGTCTGCGTGTTAAAGACAGTATGTACGTGTGTGTGTGTGTATGTGTGCAAATGTCAGTGAGCAATAAGGCAGCTGGTGGTGTATGCTGGAGGGCACTACTGCGTCTCCAACCCCCCCTCTCACCCTGTCAGAGTCACAGAGTGTGCTGCCATGATGTGCCCACTGGCAAAGCTTGCTGCCTCTCTATTCTCTCCCTCCGTCTCGCCTCCCTGCCTTTGTTTTGCTGTGTACCTCACACAATGTGCATTTATCTCGGCTGCTCTTATTATCCTGTTATTACGTTGCAGATAATCTCATTCCAACACTGTCTGGGTGCCTGATTGTCCCTCGCGTGACCCCCCTCGTCTTCATTTCCACCTTCCTCGCCCTCCTCCTCTTTGATGGCGAGAGGCGCTGGCAGCTGTGTTATGGAGTCAGACCCTGCGATTTACTGCCCCTGTCTCTCTTTTTGAGGCCTGATACGATGGGGCATCAAACAGCTCACACGCATTTGTTACACACACGCCTGAAGTGTGACCAGCTTGACACGTGTGCCTCAAACCAAAAAAAGAGCAGAGTCTAGAATTGTGTGCTCCTCTGCCAGGCTGATTCATTCAGAGGCTGTCAGGTTTCGTGCTCACACACCTATAACGTGAAGCTGTCCAGACACCTCCTTCGAGCCGAAGCTGTTGGTGACCTCGCAGGCGTAGCTGCCGCTGTCCTCCTGCCTCAGGTCGCTGATGGTCAGTCCCGTCAGGCGCCGTGTCCAGCGAGCGTCTGAGGGCAGCGGCCGGCCGTCCTTCAGCCAGCGCACGGTGGGGCTGGGGTATCCGCCCGCTGCGCACGGGAGCTCGATGCTCTGGCCTGCGTACACCTCCCCTGCTTGGAAACTGTCCAAGATGGTGGGCGAGGACTCGCTGGGGTCTGAGGGCAGAGGTGTGCTCAAATGATTACACTGAGTTAAAAAAAACTGTAACGGCTGAGTGCTTAAGGAAAGTTGTTAAAGCTAAAAGAAGAAGAATGAGCTCAAATCTAAAACTAGCAAGAAGACAGAAGGAAAATGGTAGATAGAAGCTACAAGTGGCTACATGCCAACTAAAAGTGGCAAACCACTAGCTAAAAGATCAAAGTATCAAAAAGCTGTAGTTCAAAGTAGCAAAAAGTAACAAAATGCTAGCTTAAAGTAGCAAAACAGTAGCTGAAAGATAAAGTTAACAAAAACCTAAGTAAAAGTAGGGAAACAGTAGCTAAAAGTGGCATAACATTAGTCAAAATCCAAAAGTAGCAAAAGATTAGCTAAAATGTAAACATTTTTTAAAAAGCTATAAAAAGGCAGGGAAATTGTAGGTAGAAGCTAAAAGCAACAAAAAACTAGTAAAAGAGTTTGCTAGAAATGAAAGTTAAATGAAAAATACCATTAGTTAAAAGCCAAAAGTAGCTAATAGTAGCAAAAAGGCTGGCTAAAAGTATGCAGAAGTTGTTAGATTGGAAAAAAAAAAAAGTTTGGCAAAAAAAACAAACAAACAGGAAAACCAGTGTGAATCCTGAGTCAGCATTCACACAATAAAACCAAGGAGCAGACGTAAACAGTAAGCAGCCAGCAGACAGCCGGCAGCAGCTCACCCATGACTGACAGCCTGGCTCCGTTGCTTTGCCGCGTCTCACCGCTGTACTTATGCTTGGTGATGCAGCGGTACGTGGAGAGGGCGTCCTCCTTCTGAACTTCAGAGATGTAAAGAGCCCCGAAGGAGGTCAGGGAGAACCGGTTACCTGAGGAAGACACGTTCAGCAGAGACCAACATTTAATTCAGCCAAATGATGACCACAAGCATGCTGCAAAGAAGAGGGACAGTTACTTTCACCTCCCCTCCCACTCCTCCACTCTGGCACAATCACGTCGTGCTCGTTGCAAAAGCATGTTGTGCTGAGAACAAACAGCTGCCTGAACAGTTGTCACTTCCTGCCTAATGATGCTGACAACTAAAACCTGGCTCTCCGTCAAGACCTGGAGGACACACATCGGTCACTTCCTCCACACATGGACGAGATCAGACAGAGCGTCTCCCACCACACACACACTCCGACACACACTCAGACACACTCCGCTGTCCTTCCCCAACTACCTGCATGACCTTAAAACTGTTCTGATGTCATGGTAAACCAAACATCAAATGTGCCTGCTTTTCTAGCATTTTTTTGGCCATATTTGTAGTTTTATAAATAGTTCAGTGTTCATGCAGAGACTTAACCAAAGACTTCCCTTCAAATTAATATTGAGATTTAAAAAAAATCCTATTTATGTCTCAGAGAACCATAAACACTTAAAACTCCATTCTAGTTTGAGATATTTGTTCATCACTCTTGTTAATATTGGACATTTATTATTGATTTATTAGGATAGTTGTAGTGTGCAGAACAGCTTTTTAAAGCCCCTACTCCTGGTACGTATGTCAAACGACACTTTTGTAGTTTAAAGAAACATTAAATGGCAACGTTTTATACCGGAAACTAATCTCAGGTAATTTTCTTCCCTCGATCTTAAATGCCCCTTAACCGTATGTTAACTACCAAAATTTCCATTAACTCAAACATACGGAACCAGTATAAACACCTAGGTTTTACAGCTTTAGTGTGGCATGTTTTGAAATGAGTTCCATGCAAAAAAAATACAGTCAGTTTCGATTTTTAAAGGATTAATTATCACCTTTGCTGTTCAGCATCCAAAGTGGATGGGTGGCGGCTGGATTCAGGTGCCTGCAAGGTAGAATGTGTTCATCTGCATCAATAAAAGTCCCGTGTTTGTCGGTCAGAAAGGTCGAGCGGGGCGCACTTAAGGTAGCAGTTATGGGCCGTGCATGTGTTTGCATCAAATGCGCCGCATGACCTGAGAGGAGGCACAGGCTGCAATTTTACAGCAGCCTTTGTTTGCCCCCCAGAATGAAGCCTTACAGGATAATGAGCACTTTACGTCTGCTACTCCCACAACACCGAAGACATGCCTGTCACAACACTCTGACACAGGCAGGGAGAGGGAAACGGGAGAGAGGGTGGGGGTGGAGTCAGCTGGATCTGTCAGAGCCTCCGTCCTCAGCAGAGGACCGAATCCATCCCATCTGCAAGCTCTGAAACAACGCTGATTACACAACACACGCGCCGTCTGACCATCCCGACCGAGTCCACTCTTTTCATGTCTTTGTGAGAACTCTCACGTCGTCTCTCTTTTCATCTTCCTCTCCATCACTTGCTCTCGGTGTCGAAGCAGAGTGGCAGACGGAGTGAAATATTAATTCCTAAACCCTAAATCACTGCGCTCCCTCAGCTTCTATTCATGTTGACTTGACTGGATAATGAGAAGTATGATTCTTTTTTTTGTTGTTAGTAAAAGCTGTAAATTCTCTTCAAATTGAATAATGTCATGTTCATTAAAAAAGGAAAAGAAAAGGTGTTTTTATTTATTTGATGAAAGAAAAAGCTGTAAATCTCATGCCATGTTTTAAGGTCTCACATCATCTGTTGGCGCTTGAAGTATGTGTGGAAGATGACTCTCAGCTACTACCACACCAAATTTCAGCTCAATATTTGTAAAACTGATTGAGCTATAGCCAGTTATAACCAGACTAAGACTGATTAGCTGTGGTGGCCATCTTGAAATGGGTTGACTCCAAAAGTTAATGAGTTGCAGATGAACATGCGATGATCACTTCCTGAAAGTTTCTTTAAAACCCATCCAGTGGCACGTGAGATATTTTGCTAACAGACAGACACATGAACACACGCAAACATTATCGCCGATAACAAACTGAGCACATGGAGGAAAAACTGTCCAGAAACACAGAAAACCACTGGCTGATCATAAAAGGAAGGCACACAACTGGAAATCCACACTTTTTTTTACAGTTTTGTTTAACTTTACTTTTACAAAAACAGAGCAAAAATGTTCACAAATCCTTTGTGCAGATATAAACTATTTTTATCTTTGTGGAACTACTGAACCAGTAAAACAAGTCTTGTTTCAGTTGATTCTTAAGACAAAAAAGCCTAGAATAAAAGCACAAATCACTTCATTTTACAACTTGAAACTATTTAATGAGCTGAAGCTTCATAATGTTTTTATCTACATCAGTTTGAATCTCCTCTTGGCTTTTAAAATTTAAGTTATTTGTTTTGATTATAGTTCCCAAACTGGATAAAAAATCACACTTACAGCCTCAATATAAACCTAAAATCTCACATTTTACACCTATAGTTCTACATTTATGAGTTCATAAGTTGAAATATGGCTCAGATCTACCAACCAGTTAGAATAAAAGCCTGTTAATCAGAATCCAAAGCTCGGTGTTGTTGGACTTGAAGGATATTCTCTGAGCAAAAACGTAACTCATATGAACGTTCCCATGAAACACATTGTCTAATAAAAGTTCGTTTTGCCTATTCTTTTAATATAATTTAACAAACTGGGCGCCGTGTAGTCACAAAACAGAACAGATCCGATTCCAAAAACACATAAAGGAAATGGGGAAATATTGCAAAATAAATGTGTGCATGAGAATAAAAAAACAAACAAAAAAAACCCCTAAAAGTATGACATTGTCTATAAATAGAACATATACTGTAGCCGACGTGGGCCCAAAAGAGTGTGTGTGCGCAGTGTGTGTGTGTGAGTTAGCGGCAGCCTCATTTTCTCACATGCAAATGAAGGCGTCGGTGCAAAGATAACGAGGCCCATATTTCTACCTCCTCAGCGGGACCATTATTTATTGATGTTCTGCATCTCTCCCCCCCACCACCAACCCTCCGACTCTAACTCTTTCTTCATCCTCTCCCTGTTGCTAGGGCCTTCTTTACTGCCGTCGTCTTAAGATTTTAGTGTACTTTCGCCAATTATTTAATCGCACCGCGCTTTACGACCGCCAAGGCTGACGGCGACGGTGTAACCTTTGTGGTTTGGCAGCTGCAGAAAATGCTGGCCCGAAATTTCTGCTGAAATCATTTGAAACGAGACAAAGATATGTTTAGCAAGAAACTGCCAGCCGCAACCTTGGAGTCGCCGAAAAATTTGTAAGTGATGTAAAATTTTTGCGAGCATGCGAAACAGCGCACCTTTTTTGGTTCTGGAGCTCTTCTGAGCTCAGTTATTTGTGTGCAGGTTGAAAGTTAAGATGAGGGTTTCTGCAATCTGACCTGCTTGCTTTATGGGAAACAGTTTCCTCTAGGGGCAAAGGTCACGCTCTATTTTTGGATGCATGTTGATGCGTACACAAGCGGTTCTGAATTTTTTTTAAAAGCATAAAAAATTGGTTATTACTTAAGGTTAATAGCATCATGAGAAACGTGAAAAGGCAGAGCTGGGACGGTTTTTGCCATCAGAGACATGGACAACAACTACAAGTATTTTCTGCATCAAAAGCCAGTGTTTGGAAGTACTTTGGCTTCTACGAACCTAAAGAGAAAAATGAAATTCACAAGAGCCACACTGTATGCAGGTTTTCCACACATTACTGCTGTAAGGGTCGTTTCTACCTCTGCTAACAGTAGCATCACACCGGGCTGCGACTGCTGGGGACTAATGGTCGAAAAACATTAGTGAGAGACTCTCCAGAATGTCTTGAAATGATCATGGGGGTTCCCAATAAATAATAGCTGTTAAAAAAAAACTGGTCTAAACCTGCTTAGTTTTATTTTAAAAGTGTGCTCCAGTAGAATAAATCATAAACATGGGGGCGGCTGTGGCGGCCACGTGATCATTGTGGCCACGCCATTTAACCAGTTCACTGAGTAAACCACACCGTTTTGTCCAGATTTTAGGGTGCAGCACAGGTGCTCTGACATTTTCTATAGGAGTCCCCTGTATGCTTGGTAAATGTTAATGAGTTACTGAGCTCAATCCCCTGGTTTCCTTCTGGTCCCTGCTGCCTTCGTCTTACTGAACAGATTATGACCAATGACTGTACTTTCTGTAGGCCTTTCCCTCGACAATACGAGCTCCTGCTTTACCAAGCAACAGAGGGAGAAAATCAGCTAAAACAAAGGAAGGTCGGAGGTTTTACTGCCGACAGTCATGGTTAGTGGCAGATTCAGGAGCTCAACAAGACTTGTTCTTATCAAAACTAAGATAAACAGGGAAACTGGCAAACCAACAGCAACATACTTGGATATAAACAATCTGACAACGGCTGAGAAAAGCTGAAGATGGGAACAATCAATAGGTGTGCTGATTACTAACAGACGACAGGTGGTGTTGAGTAAACCAGAGACTTATCGGGGACAATAAAAGCCAATGATGAGCAAGAACCAAACCTAAGAACATAACTAAACAACCAAAATTCCCCAAACTCCTAGTAATACGAAGAAAACCAAACTACACTGTTTTTTAAAAACATATGTCAAGGATGAAATATAAACACAAACTGTTAGATCAGGCGTGAAAGAGACGCCTGCAAGCACATCATATTTACCATTTAAGTCCAACCAATTAAGTAAAACATTTAAAAAAGACATTTTGCAGTCCATAATAAGTGTCACGAAGCTGAGCAAAAATGTAAATTACACATAGATAAGTACTTTAACCTTCAAAGGAGTAAACATGCGCACTTAAAAAGGCTTTTGAGGTTTATGTGAGACTGCAAATCCACATGAATATTAACTTTAGTTGGTTGTTTTGAAGTCAGCAGTTGAATTATAATAATCTGTAAAGTTTTAGTTTGAAAACAAAGTATTCTAAATGTGAATTTATCAAATCAACCCTCCGTTTTTTCCCCCTTCACTTCATACATTAACTCCCAACAGCAGGTTGCAGAGAAGAATTTGAAAGGAGGTGAGGAGACAGAGGGAAGGAGGAGCGGATCAAAGACTTGTGACTGTCACAGAAAGGAGACGAAAGGGGAAAGGAAGGGGGGAAAAAAGCGCAAGGTATTCCGGAGATATTCTCTGCAGAGCTGGAATATGCTCGGCGCCCGCAAATTCTGACATGTTAGGCACCTACACACGCTCAGAAACACCCAGCAGGCTTAAAATAGGACAGAAAATATTTCCCTGCTGGCAGAAAAATTAATAAACTACAGGTTAAAATTAGTCGGGGAACGGCAGCGGTCCAGCTTTGCAAGGAAAGGGAACGTGTTAAAGGAGAAAATGGGCAGATAAGTACTTCATGATTTCATCTTGACAACAAGAGGAGAGACAAAAGGAAGAAATTTCACATCACGTTCAAAGCAGGTTTTATTGACCCTAATGATGTGCAACAACACGTCGCCCAATAGGAGCCCGCCCTGCAGCATCTCCTTGATAAAAGAGACTTTGTTAAGGCAACCAAACAGTTCAGACAGAGCATGAATCAATATGCCAGTTAAGTCTAACGCAGCATGAGCAATGTCTGAATCTCGGCACTCAGCTCCCTCTTCTTCCTCACTCGCCTCTTTGTCACTTGTTCACTTTCAGGGAGGAGGGGTTGGGCTGCAGGACGCTGGAAGAAGCTGCAGCACTGTCATGTTTTCATTAAAAAGCCACGCTTCACTGTCTAATCCTGACTTCTGTCCTCTTTCCTAACCAATTCTGACTGCTTACCTCACCTTTCAATCATGCACCCCCCCACCCCCCTCGCCCTGCCTCTGTTATCTCAACCCTATACGAGTGTGGAGGATGCCAGAAAAGTTGAGGGGACAGAAGTGGGGGGCGGAGGTAAAGGAGGGGGTGACATGGAGAGAGCAGGGTCCAGTTTCCATTGCGATGGGACCACATCTCTTCTGCTCCACTGGCCACTCTGTCCCAATTCGCCCTACGTGACTTTAAACAGTCTGGGGGAGGGGATGCCATGGAGGGCCCTGTGGAGAGTCTGAGCGGATCGTCGGGGACAGGCTTTAAAACCGGTTGCATGCGGGAGATGCTTCTCGCGCTGCAGAGGCGCCATGTTCCTCGCCCGTGAAGCCCTCCTAACCAGGCGGGCTGGCGGTGCTGCGTAAGGCCCAGCTCGCCGTCGCACCGCGGAGGCAGCCGCACGGAGATTAAGAAACAGCGCGAGCATCAGAGGAAAACGAGGGACGGCGGGGGAAGGAGGGTGGCGGGCGGGGAGGAGAGAAATAGGGAGAGATGTAGAAATAGGACTCCATTATTCATGACGTGCGTTTCATGTGCTTGGTGACATCTGGGACAGCAGTGATAATGAGAGTCCCGCGAGAGACAAACTACATACACACAATAAACCATACAGACACATGCCTCTATGGTCCACACACCTACACTCTACTGGATGTCCTAATAACTTCTGAACTGCTAATTGTCTGCGCTCTAAAGCTTAAACTCGGAGCTCCACACCAAGTAAACATCTGGTGGCAGAAAGCCCTCACCTTACTTTGATTCAGTTACCGATAAGACAGAGTTGGAGCTACTGTCTGCCATCAGATGTCTGTTTGTGTCTTTGTCCGTGTGTGTGTGTGTGTGTGTGTGTGTCATGCAGTGTACTCCAGCTTAGCCCATGGCCCGGGGCAGTGAGCTGCATTAGCAGCCCAGAGTGAGCTGCCTGGTCTCTCCCTATTAGAGTGCTGGTGGCAGAGGAGTGTCACTGCCCAGCCCAGAGACAGACACAGAACATAAATGCTGCTACACACACACACACACACCGATACACACACTAACACACACAGAGATTTAGCATGTTTACCAGAAAGAACCGCCAAATGACCTCAAACGCACACAGAGTCTAAAGATCAAATAACACAGTTTCAAATAAAGTAGATTTTAAGAGGTAGTAACTCAGGGTGTAATGGTACGTCTAAATCATGGTTTTGGTGTGTATGAAGGTCTTAGGAAAAATAAAAAACAGATGTTGAATGCTAGGTAATTTTTATTATTATTATTTTTATACAAACAATAACTCTCTTAAACGCAGTGATAACTTTACTGTAAAATTAAAGCTTCATATTTTTCTGTCTAATTAATAACTGTTGTGCCAAACAAAAACTTTGATAAACTCCAGAGAAGGTATCTTAGGTTACAAGCATCCTTTTGTTGCTGCCGTGTCTCAACAAAAATACTTGGTTGATAAAGTTTACTGTGGAAAAAAATATAATTATTTTACTCAAGATACAATTCAACTATGTCACCCTGACAGCTCAGTTTCCCTCCCAAGGTTTTACACACAAGGATCGTTTGGTGTCATAAATCTACACATATAAACCTTTCAGCATCACTGTTGAAACTGGGTATTTATGACAAAATAACAGCAACTTACAATTTAGGATGAGAGCAGATTAGCGTGTGGTATAACTAGTCACTGAGCTCTTCCTGTTCAGAGCCTAAGTAAAACCATAGTGGATTCAGATTTTTCCTGTTTTTACACATAACTGTAAAGTGCTATAAACCTGTAAGTAAGACCACATTTTTGTTTAATAAACTTTCACACCATTGTCACTTTTTGCATGAAACCATCCAATTATATCTGCAGGATTACAAACCTTTGATTCTGAAGGGACGTACATCCATTTCAAACCAATCCTAGAAAGCAACCCCCGGTGTTTGTTTCATCTCTGTACTATGTTTGTGTCTTTTTCAGCGAGCTACGATCTTACGAGAGTTTGGCTGAGCTGTGAGAATGCTAAATTATCGACTGGTGTGCTTGCAACATTTCGTATGTACGAGCTAATCCACAAACAAAAGCTAAAGGCTTTTCGCAGACGTCACCGTCAGGCAGGCGTTTCTGAGGCTCCGTTCACCTTCCCGTCCGCTGGAGTCGATCGGGGCCGGCAGTGCTGATTTTGACCTCTGCGTGTGTTTGGACAGCTAATAGCGAGGCGGATCAATAGGTGTGATTGGGAGGTCGTGTAGGAACATGGCACTTTGTTAACCACCAGGGATCCTGTTTGATCCCTGATCATGACTCCTCACGGTCTCTGAGCATCCGACTACATTCACAGAAACATCACAAAGCAGGAGTCTCTTCATCGTAGCGGCTATTATTTTGGTTTCAGCTGCTAACACACTTTTTACGATCACGCACACACATTTAATTTGTAGTACTTACAACCACATGTAGCTGTCTCATTAAATCTAATAAAATAAAAAAAATGTAGGATACAGTTTCCAAACTCTCACAAGTTGAGCCGTTTCAAAAACAAAGATTAAACTGAAAATCGCTGCCCTTCATAACGTCAGTAAAATAGAGATTGAAGATTGAAAATCAGATCCGAACTTCTTGCTACGGCTCTGAACGTTTCAGTAAATAAGCATTTCCTTAAATACAATTTCTTAGTAGAGCTTGTGCAGTAATCTCCCGACACTAATCCTTCTTTTGTTAGCCTTAACAAAAAAAAAGAATGGAAGGATGCAGAAGAAAGTAGGTAAAACCTCTTTACTCAAATCCTATTTCTTACCCCATTCCAGGCCACATAAACCCTCCACTTCTTCTTCTTTAAGCCTTGACACAAGCCTTCCTGCTTTCACTTTCCCTAAGGACTCTGGGTGGGGTTCAAATTTAAGATTAGCGGCTATCTTTCGCAGAGCCGAAACCAATTCTTTATTTTTATAAAATATGGAAAATGAAAACCCTCTGGTGATGAGAATCTACAGACAAGAAATGAATGAAACAACCTGAAATTGACACAAAGTACCAGTAAAATAACACAGTTTGACCCCCACCAAGGCTGAAACCTTTCTTCAGCTGTCAGTCATTTTTGAAGCTTCTGCCTGCGATAGACAATTATTTCGATCTCAAAGCAATAGTTCAAGTCTTTTGCAGTGAGGCTTTTAGTAAAGGCTGTGAACAGTTAATATCTTACCTGGTGAACAACCTCAGTTAGGAAAAATTTCATCCTGAACAGACTGATGAGTTAATGGCTAATCTGAGCTAATCAATCTCAAAATTTCACAGTAGTTCATGCAAACGCTATTTTTATGAACATTTGCATCGTTGTCGATCTCCCAATACAGAAATAGTATCAACGTGCCTCAAGCTACATTGAAGGTGCTACAGCTAGCTGCTTGCTGCTATTTTTGCTTGCAGACAACCATAAAATTCTGTGCAAATAACCACAAAACACTAAACTGACGGTCATGTAAAGGTTTCTAAGATAATATTTGCTTGAACTGCTTTAAAATTGTTTTTAAGAATAGAGTTGTTATAAAGCTCAGATTAGCCGTCAGAACTTTGTTCCTCCAACTGAGGTTGTTCAAAAAGCTTTCTCCAACAAGCAAGAAATGAATTGTTCATAACCCTTTTTACAGAACTCACGTCAAAACATCAGATTTTATGTAAAGAAGAAAAAAAAAAGATTTGTGCGCTACTATCTCCCTTTCCTGCATTTCTTCGTTGTGTAAAATATGAGCATAACTAAAATTGCTTCATTTTCTTTCATAAAAGCTGCATTTCCTTTAGGACTTATAACACCTGCACATAAAAACACACATCCCACAGCCTCTCCTCGCCTTCCTCAGCTGCCGTGTACCGACTTTCAGGGTGAAATAGTGGCCAGATTTCTGTCAGAGTGATGTGCTCGCAGGGGGCTTTCCCATCTTTCCCTCTTACACTGAGTGACACTGATACACTGACACACTGTAAACATGCCCGTACAGCCCCCGTGTGTGTTTGATGGAGACACAAAGAGAGAAGAGGCGGAGGGGAGCGGCGGCGGCGGTGGTGGTGGAGTGTGTGCTTTATGTGAGTTAAGTGCACGTGAGCAGGCGAGTGTGGTAGTGTGTAAATAGTCTATAATAGCCGACACTTGTCAGCCCTCCGCTCTGAACACACAAAGCCTGTGTTCGGGCCATTGCTGAACTCCGCCTCTCTGCCCCCCCCTCCCCAAAAGCTCCTTCTTACCCTACACACACACACAACTGGGCCTCTCAAGCAGATATAATTATGCCTATTGTGCCCCTTGTACACACAGACAACACACACATGCAGGCGCATGCACTTATTTGCGCTAATTAACACACCCACCCACGTGCCTACTCAACCTAACTGAGTAAAAGATGGCTGCCAGCGCTCCATCTGTTCCTGCCCTGCTCCGGCTTTCACCGGGGCAAATGAAAGAGGGGCGCAAAAAATATCCAGAGACCGTGCAGAAAGAGCTGACGGAGGCAAATTAGCCTGGTTCCATTTCAACGTAAGCAGACCGATCCGCAGGAAGCAGCTCAGCATTAACTGCTCGCACGTAAAAAAAATACAAAAAAAAAAACTAGAGGCACCTTCATCTGCATGTTATAGGCCCCCCCGGCCTCCCCCCTCCTTACGGCCTGCTGCGTGCCACATGGGACAGCAATGAGAGAGGGATGATGTGTGACCCAATGACGAGGAGGGAGGGGGGGGATAGTCGATGTGTTCCAAGAGCCCCGGGGATGCCACGTGCTCCTCATCCTCCTCTGTCCCACAACGTCCCGATGCGCCCACAACAACAGGACAGGCTTCAAACAGCGGGGCACGCCGCGGCCCTAATGTACCCCGAGTTAATGTTTAATGAGCGCTCCGTACTCGGGCAGCCTCATGCGAAACCTGAAAATGGCTTTATTGTGTTGCGCTTGATGGGGGGGGGGAGAGAAATGTATGTTTGTGGTTTGTACACTTGTACTTGCTGCATGCGAGTGTGTGTGTCAGACCGGTGTTTACAAGAGTCCGTGGTGTTCCAGACGAGTGTCTCCATTAATGTATTCTTGCTCCGAGAGCGCGAGCACAGATTTCCAACACAAACAGACATCGTGTCCTCGCACACTGCTGCTCTCCATGAGGTCTCTCTGACTTTGTCAGGTTCCCCCCCAACACCTGTGAGGAGCTTTAAGACAATAATCACGTTTTAATTACTGAGAGGTACAACTGAAGACTGTACCCGGAGGAAGAAAAGAACATTAAACACTGTGCATGTATCCTGCTGACATGTTTGAAATTATTATGTAGTTTTAATGTATGCAGATAACAGTCATGTATATACATGTTAAACACATAGCTGCTAAGTTGTCACATGTGGTGGCCAAAGTTAAAATCAATCGGATTGCGTTATTATTAAGCCTTAAAGAGAGTTTGGTCAATTTGAAGTGATGTTCTGTCAGATAGTTATCTATAGTTAGTACCCTATCAGCTGTGACATCAATCATGGAGCACAAAGAAAAGGCCTGAAGTCTTTTTTCAGGCTAGTTGAGTAAACTTTTGACCGACTAGATGTGCTGATCAGGTGGACTGAACTATTCAGCAGCCTCAGCACCAACAACACGACGACTCGGTCTGTGCTCGGCGCTCTTACGTCTGCAGAGTAAAACAGATGTCACTCGGTTGAGAAAACTGACAAACCAAACAAATGGTATCGTGCAAAAGCGTAGAAGTTCAATATCAGCTAATGTTGTGTACTTTCCCACTTGTATGACTTGAAAGAGTTGTTTTATAAGCTTGAAAACAATACAAAGTGGGTCCTCATTTGGCTGGCCATTAGCTTGACTACTGCCCTTTTCTCTGGGCTCTATGACTGATGTCACAGCTGATAAGCTACTAACTACTGATAACTCCCTGACAGAACATCACTTCAAAAATGACCAAATTACTCCTTTTAAAAATACTAGTTTTGAGAATCAAACCCTCCTCTTAGATTGTTCCTAAAAGAGTTCATAGTCTGGCCCTTTCTGCCGCTTGAGGAGAGCGAAGTCCATTAAAATATCAGCTTTTGGCCCAACTTTTTCTCTCTCTTTTGTTCAAGGACATTAAAACTTGAAGCACACTTCGTGATGGGTTGAAAACGTGTAAAGACCTGCACAGTTGTTTTTTTCTCATAAGGACCTCCAAACAAAAAGAAAAACACTTTTTATGGCCAATGTAATTACATTAGTTATATATAACCTGTTTATTACTAGTTTACAGTACGAACGATAGATAGATAGATAGATACAAGCTGAGGAAAGTTTTATTGAGCAACTTTTACCATTATGTGGCACATTTGTTAAAAAAACACTCTCAGAGAAACTCACAGTCAAACTGAGATTTTGCAGCTTTCTTGCAAACTGATCAACTCCACTGTTGTTTCTTTAGCTGTGTGGATCAGTGTGTAGATGTAGGTTGTGCAGCGTCATGCATATTGAGCATCCTAACATCCAGCAGATACCCGAGGGGCTGTGGATCGATCTGTAACGTAGCCTGTAAGTGACCTCGCCACCTGGTGACTCACTTTCAGACCTGAGTTAGCGTTGAGGCCTTTTAATTAAGCTTTAACGCGCTCACGCGGATTAAATTCACCTATCCTTCCACAAAGGCTTTTACTTTCCCATCAGTGTTCGCTTTTCAGACCAAGATTTCATGCCCACATTTGTCAGACTGCTTTGCGAATCCATAAACATGAGCGAGCTGTGTGGCAGGTGTATCAGACGGGCCATGGTCGGGCATCTTCTGCGGGCCACCATGTGGCTGCAGCCATCTGCTGGTCCAGTCTCTATTCATCAGAGCCTCTCATTAGCTTTCTGCTGCTTCGATCTGCAGCCTGAACACTCTCTGTGACCCACTGTTGTTTCTATTCCTGTCCACAAACCCTCCATCTCCCTGCCTCTGCTCCAGCTCCCCTCCTTCACATCACAGCTCAGACTAGCGGGACACCAGAGCCTCACAAGGGTCTCACACACACACACACACACACACACACACACATGAACACAAGGCCTAACTACAGGGACAGTACAGTACGGGACGGGGAAGTGAGAGGGAAATAAGTCAGTCTGCTTGCACCCCTCCCATCCTAAAACTCCCCCCACTGTCCTGGCTGGACGTGAAAGTGGGACAGGCGAGGGGACACACACACACACACACACACAGACACAAACACGCAACGCACCAGATGGGGACCATGTGCGTTTGACAAAATGGAACCTGTTGGGGTTCAAAGGGCACGGCTGTGTTGTGTTATGTCATCAACTCCACCTTGCGACCGGTACGTGACTGGTGCTAATGATCCCTGTCTGCATTTAATGACTCCGCCATGAAAAACTGCAGGCATGGAGTCAAGAAATAAGAAGAGCATTTGCATTTTAATACGAAAGAAAACAGAACTGTCTCGTCACTTGCGTTCTCCCGCGCTGGGTGCAGATGGTGAGAAACGAAACAACCTTCGTGAGACTCTGTGGCACAGACTGGCCTTTAAAAGTTGAACTCAGCTGAGATTTAAATAATAAAGGCATAAACAACAACAAATAAAAGCAGCTTTCCTTGGAGGCTTCCATAGTGTTCATCGCACTGCACACCAAAGTTTTAAACAAAGTTCTCAAGTGATCAGTTTGCTCGTGAAACGTGTTGATGTGTTGTGAGGGACTCTTAGCCACCATCACAGCACGTTTCAGCTCAACATCTGAAGAGATGAACGAGTTACAGCCATTTTTGTGTCCGTTAAGGTTGCTTCACTATGGCGGCCACCTTGAATCAGGTGGAATGTAAACACGTGAGGGGATGAAATTACGACTTCACTACGTGACGAAACGAACCCGACATGTTCACCTTTACTGAGCCCGGATGAGCTGCAAACACCTCCCGCTGTGCTTTTTGAAGAAGAGCTCCGGAGATGGTGACAGGCAATCAGCCACTCACTCACACGCGGAGAGCTTTTCAGTCACAAAATCAATTTTAATTTTCACATCTTCATTAGATCTGCTCACACTGAGGTCTGCTGGCCGAGCAGGGCCAAAAACCAAAAGACAGTGAGAGATGGTTAAAAAAGGGCCAGAATATCAGAATCAATTAAAAGCCTTGCATTACTTGAAGGAATGCATATTGCCCGCTGCCTTTCATGCCAGACATTTAAACTGAAATCTGTTAGCAAGTAGAAGATGACTCTCAGTTACTACCTCACTGAATTTTAGCTCAGTATCTGTAAAATTAACTGAATTTTAGCCATTTTTGTGCCTCTAAAGCTTTGCTGTGGCAGACATCTTGAATCGGATGGACTCCAAAAGTTCATCAGTTCTAAATTGACATTCAATCATTACTTTATGAAAGAGTCATTAAAATCAGTTCAGTGGTTCATGAGATATTTTGCTAACAGACAGACAAAGCCGTCTTCAAGAGTTAATGGGAAAGTTTTACACAAAGATCTTAGCAGTCAGTTAGTGCTCAGAGTATGTGTTGTGGATGACTCTCAGCTTCTACCACGCCAAATTTTAGCTAAATATCCATAAAGCTGTCTGAGTTATAGCCATTCCTGTGTTTGATATGTTCAATTAGCTTTTTTAGAGTCAAACCATCTTAAATTGGTTTGACTCTAAAAGTTCATCAGTTGTAGGTCATCAGAAAATGACTTTCAGAGAGGTTCATTAAAAGCATTCCGGTAGTTCATGAGATATTTTGCTAACAGACAAATGAACAGACGCACACAGCAGGCGGGCAATAAAAATGCTCCTTGCGGGAACGGTTAGCTGTTTGTGAGTCTGCTGATTGGCTGGGACATTGATGAGGTCACTGCGTTGATTAACAGGAAACGGTTGAACAAAACAAGTGTTTGCTACATTTCTAAATTTAAAAAACCCAACAAAAAACCCAAATGCTTAGCTCTGTGCGCAGCTCATTATGTTCAGCCTCCGACTCTCACACTCACTGCTCATCAGCTGACCTATATACTCCTAATTACACCCAGCAGCCTGATGACGGCACACGGAGATGACAAACAGAGACACAAGTGACACATCCACACGAGATCGTCTTTGTATATGCTGGGGAATCACAGGAGGTCGTGTCACCATGAAAAACAACGGTACGAATAGAAAAAAGGGATGAGCTAAGTAGAAGGACACGATGACAACAAACCAAAACAAAAAAACCAGAAAGGTGCGAAGATTTTAAATGTATTCTGTTAACAGCAAACAACAAAACGTGCAGAAATTCTTGCATGGAACTTTGAAAAAAACTAAAGGCCCAGGATTCCTTAATGAAATTCATATTATTAGACAAACACACAGACAAAAACATTATCTCCCTTTTGGTGGTGAGCAATTATGAGCGTCTGTGTGATAATTTTCATGATTTTAGTGCGTGACAAAACAAGACGCTATCAAAGGCAGTTTGTAGTGTTTTATGTCATTAATATCAGACTTTTGCAACAATAAAAAGTGAGTTAAATATCTGTTTTCAACATGTATGTAGATAAGCAAAATTAAGAAATTAAGAAACTAAGCAAAGTTCAGCAAGAAACTTCAATGATCTGGATGCAAATTAAAGTCTGATAAATAAAATGAACAAATATAGTACAACCCTAATTCAAAACAATTTGGGACATTGTGTAAAATGTCAATAAAAACAGAATGCAAAGATCTTCAAATCTCACAAACCCATATTTTATTGTAAACATATCAAATGTTGAAACTAGAAAACTGTACTTTTTATTTAAAAAAAAGGTCATTTTGAAATTAATGGCAACCACACATCTCTAAAAAGTTGTTGTTTCCCACCATGAACCGTCTCCTCTTCTTTTAACAGCAGTCTGTAAACATCTGAAAGCTGAGGAGAGCAGCTGCTGGAGGTTTTGGAGGGAAATGTTGTCCCATTCTTGTCTGACGGAGGATTCTAGCTGTTCTACAGTCCTGGGTCGTCTTTGCTGGTTTTGTTGCTTCATGAGGCGTCAGATGTTTTCAGTTGTTGAGGTCTGGACTGCAGGCAGCTCAGTTCAGAACCTGGACTCTTCTACTAAGAAGCCATGTTGCTGTAATGGATGCAGTTTGAGGTTTAGCATCATCTGGATGGAAGCAGATGTTGGTCTAAAACTTGAATGTTCTTTTCTCCACTGATGGTGCCTTTCCAGATGTGTGAGCTGCCTTTGACAGAGGCAGTAATGCACCCCCATACCATCAGAGAGGCAGGCTTATGAACTGTTTGCTGATAACAGTCAGGATGGTGCCTCCTCTTTTCTAGCACAAAGATTATGGCGTCTATGGTTTTCAAAAACATTTTCAGATTTTGATTCGTCTGACCACAGAACAGTTTTTTCTTTGCCTCAGTCCATTTAAATGAGTTTTGGTTCTGAGAAGACGGCAGCGTTTCTGAATGGTCTTGTTCTTTGGCTTTCTCTTTGCATGACAGAGGTTTACCCAGCAGCTGTGGATGACACGGCACGCTGTGTTTACAGACAATTCAGTGCAGTCCATGCAGGGATGTTCGTAGTAAAATCAGATTTGTTTTTAATGCAGCTCCGCCTGAGGACCTGAAGATCACCGGCGTCCAATACTGACTTTCAGTCTCGTAGTTTAAGATCAGAGCCTTTTCCAGATTTTGCTCATTTTTGCTCATCTTCTCACTGACCTACCAGTTAACCTAACTAGCTAAAAAAAAGCCTTTCCAGTGGCTTCTTATTTGCACCTTTTACTTTTAAAGCCTTTGTTGCGTCAGTCTAAACTTCTTAAGATGTTTTTCTGCCATAAATACAAAATTACCCTGTTTTGTTGGGGTTTAAGAAGAGAAAACAGATATTATTACTTAGTTTAATCATTTAATATGTTTACTATGTTCCATTGTGAATAAAATATAGGTTTATGACATTTTCAAATCATTACATTTTGTTTTATTTACATTTGCACAGCCTTTTTTCAGAATTGGGGTTCTACAGTATTGGTGCAACATGATATCTGTGTTTTTGCATACATATAAAATACAACACCATCTGTCTCAGGACCTGAGGCCGTTCTTGCCCTACTACCCTCCTTGCTTCTGTTTCCCTCCCCTCAACCCTCTCCTGTGCACTGTTAGAAAGGCTTTAAATGCACGTCCTAAACATAAATAAAAAAATAAAATAAAAAAGGCTATAGACAGTAGACAGGAAGTCTGAACTGAACGTTTCTGTCTCTGTCCTATTCTCAGACCCTCTCCCACACAAATGAGGTTAATGAAGATGAATGTGAGGGCACAGTCCTATTGACATCCAGTGTCTCTAATTGTGGCCTTGTTCTTCAAGGACATGGTGGAAAGACGAGCCGGGAGCGGACCGAAATAGATCTGATGAGCAGAGGCTGTGGAGCAGCCGCGCGGCATGGAGAGTGGGTCTCTGTCTTTCGTTTTCTTTAGTGTCAGGCACAATTACATGCAGGACTTGACATGAGCTCAGGAAAAATCGAATGCGATGAGGAGAGAGCGGTGAAAAGGCGAGACAGAAAGAGGGAAATGTCAAAAGAGAACAGGAGGAGGATGAAGGAGAGGGAGCGAGGACAGACGTGCAGGGGAGAGGGACCGGCTCGGTGATCCACAACAGCGAGCAGACAGAAGACGCGCGTTAGGAGTTCAGCTGTGCGTCGAAACCCTCCTCACGCAGAACCAGACGCAGGAAACATAAAGACATTTCTAAACGTAGCACTTCAAACTGCCCACCATGCGATTCAGGCCTAATTAACTTCACGTCCTACCTGGAACGATGGAAACGGTGTCTCTTTCCCAGGACACGACGCTGACGTACTCCTGGACAGCAGCAGGGATGAGGCACTTGAACACTGCTACGTTGCCCCGCATTGAGCGCTGGTCCGCCACCCGCACAGTGTAGGGCTCCCTGAAAACTGCACACGAGCACAAACAACATTAGAAAGTAAAAACTTTGCACCTGTTGAAGGATCGCATGTCACCCGCCAACCTTTACGCCAGAGTTTTAAACTTAGATCATCTAATGTTGAGAAATAGATGCTTTGGTCAAATGTTGTATATAACATTTTGTGTAACATCATCAAATCTCATGTAAACTGTCAGCACTCAGAGTATGTGTTGTGAATGACTCTCAGCTACTACTACACCAAATTTTAACTCAAAAGCTGTAAAACTGGCTGAATTGTAGCCATTTTTGTGTTGGCTAATGCCATTTAACTGTGGTGGCCATTTAGACTGGATTAAGTCATGGTTCATGAGACATTTTGCTTACACAGACAGGCAGAAACATCATCGCCCACCTTTTGCCTTTTGGCCGTGGCTGAAAGCTTTTATTATCTCATGAGGAGTTCCAGGATTTCCCTTCAATGAGCAAACAAGAGGTCAAATTATACTGACTTTTCTCAAATAATTGCTAAAGAATAAACAGGTGGCAGAGATGAAGTTGTCAAGGTTCCTATTGGGAAGAACAAAAATGAATAAGACTGGAAAAGCGCATATCAGAGGGGCAGCTCAGTTTGGAGACAAAGTTAGAGACTGAGATGGTTTGGACATGTGCAGAGGAGGGACAGTGGATATATTGGACGAAGGATGTTGAGCATGGGGCAACCAGGGAGGAGGAAAAGAGGAAGACCACAGAGGAAGTTTGTGGATGCGAAGGAGGAAGATGGTTGAAAGAGGGTTGGTGTGACAGAGGAGGATGCTGGGATAGATGGAGGCGGACGATCCACTGCCGTGACGCCTTCACAAAATTTACCAAAAGCATTACCGACACGTGTGAATATTATCAACATCTAAAACAAAAACATCAATTTAAGAACAACACATCGGCGCTCAACAGCCTTTTCATCAATTATCACGAGACGCCACATTTATTCGTTGGAAAATATCGGACTGCTTTCATCTCTGATCTGAGCTCATCTAATCCCGCCTTCGCTTTTACCAGATATGACTCAGGCCGCCATTAGAAAAGGAACAAAGAGGAAGTCGTTTTCTGGTCTTGGCGTGACATCATCACAAAAAAAAAACACATTTTATTCGCTCCGAACTTCATCAGGATACAGATCATCAGTATCATTTTCTTTTTATTTTATTTTGGCGCTTCAGTTTCCGCAGGTTCACGCAATATTTTCCCCTCTGTTGAATGAGCAGCAGCTCATTAGCAAAAATCACATGAAAGCCAGGACGTATCTGAAGGTTGCTAAGAGACTGCTTTGGAATCCCCTGCCTGGTAACAGACACGGAAACGGTATGCAAACATTCCTGCTGCAAACACGCGCATGCAAATTTACATCTTGTTTTAGGAAAGATAAATCAAACAAAGCGGATCCGTGTTTATTGGCCATAACGAGTCATTTCTGATGTGTATTAGGAGGTGGTTGACATGAAGCAGTTGGACTCATTATCGCCCGCCACCGAAGGCGAAGGCAGGGCGACCATGTTTTTGTCTGTACTGTTAGCAAAATATTACCTGAACTACTGGATGAATTTTAATGAAACTTGCAGAAAGTATTCACTGAATGTATATCTACCACTGAGTAATGTTTTGGAGTCACATTAATTCAGGATCGCCGCCACAGAACAGCAATTTTAGCAAACACAAAGATGGCTATAGCTCAATGTATTTAACAGATATTGAGCTAAAATTTGCTGTGTTAGTAGCTGAGACCAGTCCCCAACATATAAACTGAGGAGTAGCTGATCGTGCAAGATCTGTGTGTAAAACTTTGCCATTAACTACTGCAGTCAACCCTGTCTGTCTGTTAGCAAAATATCTCATGAATCACTGAACAAATTGTAATGAAACTTTCAGGAAGTGATTTATGGCTGGATATCTACAACTGATGAACTTTTGGAGTCAAACCTATTGAAGATGGCTGCCACAGCTAATCAATCTTGGCCTACACCAAAATGGCTATAAGTCTATAAATTTAACAGACATGGAGCAAAAATTTGGTGTGGCAGTAGCTGAGAGTCAATCACAACAGATACTCAAACTAATAAATCATGCAAGATCACGGTTAATATCCCATGATACTGCACATAATGTTATTTTTAAGGTTGAACAACATAAGGTGATGTTAGTTTGAATGTCTGGCATTAAAGGTAATGGGCGATTCCTTTAGGGAATGCTAGGCCTTTATTGTTAAACGTAATCCCTGTCATTGTTGTTCGCCACAACAAAACATCCACATTGTGTCCGACAGTTGACCTGTTCACCAAAGCTAACAGGCCCGACCCAGGACGTTTGGTTCATGCTAATCCCTCGGCTCCCGGGGCCAGGTTTTTTCTGCTCATGTGGGAACCGGCTGCCCAGGGTCCTGGCTCAAATCCCCAACTTGGCGTTGGCATTAGTTTTAGAATGAATATGAGTATTAGTTCAGGCCGGTGTTGGGAGGCAGAATATAAAAACAGATGTTGATGGTAGGCGGGAAGGGAGGGAGGGCAAACGGCCTGAATGAATGAGAGGAAATGGAACTGGGCGGGGCCAATGGTTGCAGTTTAACTCGAACAGCCCCGATGTACTTCTTCTTCTTCTTCTTCTTCTTCGTCTTTCCTTTAGGCTTATTAAAACAGCCTCACATAGTCTAATCAATGGAAAGCACCAATTAGGTTTGTTAATGAGGGATAATTAAAGAAGTGTGTTGTGGCTAAATTTAGCCTGGCACAAGAGGACAGTTCGAAGAAGGAGGGAGCAGGCAGGAGAAGGAGGAAAGAAAGGAGGAGGAGATAGCAACAGAGGCAGCCTCTGGTCAAAATATCCAAAATTAGACCATCTGCAACATCTGCTGATGTTTATTACAGCCCACCGCCATGACAGGCAGGCGATCATGTAGCTGCCTGTGTATGTGTGTGTTAATGTGTATGTCTGGTGACACAGTGGAAAGATCTGAATGAAACTCTCAGAAAATAAATACTGGATGCACATGCTGATTAACTTTTTGAGTCAACCCAATTTAAGATGACCTCCACAGCTAGTTGACCTTAGCCAACACAAAAATGGCTACAACCCAGGTCATTTTACAAATATTGAGCTAAAGCTTGGTGTGGTAGTAGCTGAGAGTCATCCTTAACACATACTCAAAGTCTCACAGCTCATGAGATCTCACAACCCGACATCAGATTCTGCATAACATCATTTACAAGGTTTGACCAAGACGGATATAACTGTGCTGTTTCTTATCACAAAATGAGCTTAGTTTAAAACTTTGACATGCAAGGCAGCAGGCAAAATGCATTCCTTTAAGGAATGGCAGTTTTTAATGTATTAACTAACTAATAAATAATTAATGTCTGTTTCCAATAAGCTCATCAGTGTCTACTGTTAGTGTATGATTTGAATGATGAGTTAAAGCTTTAGCACAGAAAACATTATGGAAAGATCAATAACACTCAATCACTGAGTGGGGAATACTTTTCAGCACCTTATGAGTCTTCTCCTAAAAGCTTGGGGAAAATTTAAAAAGGGTTTTCAAAGTCCACTTGTTTTACTCTTTTCTGAAGTGACAAAACTGTTCATGGGAATGAAGTGGTCTAATTTGGATGTCTTTAAAATTGCAAGGGGTTTTAAGGTTTACCTTTCGTAGAACCCCAGTTCCAAAAAAGTAGGGTTTTTGTCTCAAGTGTAAAAAAATGAACCAAAACAAAACAAACACTGAAAACAATGATTTGCAAATCTCATAAACCCATATTTTATTGACAGAGGAACATAGTAAACAAATCAAAGTCCAATCTTTTTTTGGAATTGGGGTTCATTATTTCCGTGCTGCAGCTGAAGGGGATGATGTTGACGTTCAGTGCAGGGCTGCGTCACAGACTGTCTGAAAGGTGCGAGTAAAGATGGAGGCCGGATGTGGTCTCTGTGATGCAGATGTTCTCTCTGTGTTCTAGGTCAATCTGTGTTCAGGTCAGGGGCTATTTTAGAGCAGGTGATTCAATGTGGGTTGAGCTTTTTTTTTTCTTTCTTTCTTTCTTTTTTTGCAGCTGTCAATCACATCTGCTCTCTTTTATGCTCTAACAACGGTCTCACTTTACTCGTGGCATCGTGTCTCACTAGGAACTTTTCACTTGGCGAATACTCACCAGCTTTGATGCGGATGTTAGGGCTGCGGATCTTGCCGGCCTGGTTCTCAGCCGTGCAAAAGTAGTCGTTGTCGTGGATGTAGCTGTTGTAGGCCGACGGCGAGAAGGGGTACAGCTGGAGGGTGCCATTGGCGTGCACATGGCGGATGTGGGGCACGTCGTAGATGTCGTCGCCGGTGGCCAGGTACCAGCGCAGTATGGCACTGGGGGTGCCCCCCGCAGGACAGGGCAGGGACACCCCCACGGAGCTGGAGTAGGTGACCCTCTGCAGGGAGGCGTTCACAAAGTACAGCCTGGTAGAGCCCACATCCTCACTGTGTACTGCAAACAGACACGACTTTATCAGCTAACAGTCCAGCAGAGGTCAAATGTCACAAAGGGCGAACACCCCGAAGTACAAACTGGTACCGAGTCAACATTCAAACCAGAAAGCGTCCCAGTAATAGGGTGGGAATGCCCTTCAGATGTGTCGCAAAATAACCATAACAAATGTATGTCAAATGTCCAGCTGCAAACATCGGTCATGTGACGGAAAAAGCTGGGGATTTGAGCTAAAGCCTGTGATGGTTTAGGTGGATGGGATGGGAGGAGGAGGAGGAGGGGGGTGGGTGGGTGTCTGTTACCTCCGTACAGTTTGTGCGCACATACACAAAGACAACCAGAGACAGGCAGAGAGGGCGGGGTGGGGGGGGGCTCACTGATAGGTTATGTGATTGGAATTTCTATGCCAGACGCAGAGATTTTAAGTCTGTTTAATCTCCTTACATATTTAACACACAGACACACACACGCACACACTGACAAACGTGCACACACAGACATTCATGTTACTCATAGATTAAACACTTACACCTCCAGCACAGAAAGGAGAGTAAAAAGAGAAAAGATTTTAGGGGGGGGGAATCAAATTTGGGGTTACTATAGGAAAAGATTAACAGATAACTTAATGGGTGGGTGGGAGGCACCAATCACGGACAGATGTGGATGTTAACCATCACTGATTTTAAATTACAATATGTCAACTCATACACACTCAATCCACCACATGTTCACCCACCCGTCACCCACCAGAAAAAATCAGCACAGAAATATTTTAAAACAGACTAAAATGTCCCTTAAAAGAGATACATCTGAGCTTTTGGAGTTTGGTTCTGTGGAGGGTTAACGATTAGTATCTTACCTGTTGTAGATAGCTCTTTGTATGACTGCAGTTTGGCAAAATAGAGTTTAAATCTGACTAGACTGATGAGCTAACAGCTAGCCCGAGAGGGGCCTAGGTGTAGGCATTTTAAGCAAAAACTTTCTTTGAGTTAATTGGTAATTATTTAACTTTTTTTTTTTAAATATTCGACCCTTCCCTTCAAAATCCTGTCTTATTCCAACTCCGCTTTGTCCACCTACTGAACATCGCTCCAAATATCAAACCAACAAGCAGCAATTTAGTCTGTCTATTAGTCTAAAAACAGAGGAAGCATCTTAAAGGGACACTCAAGTGAGCTTTTAAGTGATGTTCAGTCAGATAATTATCAATAGTTTGTACCTCCCCAACTGTGACATCAATCACTGCACTGTATGGAGAAAGAGGCAAAAGTTTTCATCCAGGATAGGCCAGTGGCAAACAAGGGCCATGATTGAAGTAGATTTCCTGTCTCAACATTTCATAGTGGTTCCTGAAAACACTATTTTCCAAACTTCAACTCAGCTTTCAATTACCTGATTCTCCTGGCAGAATTATATTCTTGCTGAAGGTGCTGCACGGGGACGGCTGCAGCTAGATGCTGCAATTAGCACGAGCAAATAACCATAAAATGGTACGTAAATAACCATGGCACGTGAAACTGAAGGTGATGTAAAGGTTCATGAAACAGAGTTTGCA
The DNA here is from genome assembly GCF_001649575.2 of Kryptolebias marmoratus. Taxonomy (NCBI): domain Eukaryota; kingdom Metazoa; phylum Chordata; class Actinopteri; order Cyprinodontiformes; family Rivulidae; genus Kryptolebias; species Kryptolebias marmoratus. Next base: position 15,640,918 of record NC_051442.1, read on the forward strand.
TGAAGCGCTATGGAAGTTCATGGATTAGCTGTTAGCTTGTCATTCTGAATCAGAATGATCAGAATTAAACTCTGTTTCTCCAAACTGAGGTACCTGCAACAGGTAAGATAGGAATTGTTCTTAACCTTTCCAGAGATATTAAATAAATATTAAAAGATCTGAGCTATCACGTCAATGATTTTGGTTCAGATTGCCACATTGTTGGATTGTAAACTTCATAGTTGTCTTTGCCAAACAAGTCAAATAAATTTCTCCTTTTAAATTGACCAGTAGGTAAATAACAACAAGAGGAATATTGTCAGGAAAACCAAGTGAACTGTCCCTTTAATTTTGTGTCATCACTGTATTGTGATGAGAAAAGAGCATCAGGTGTTTGAAATATAAATTCAGCTTTTTATGTTTAATCATGATCTAAATCAATCACAACATTCTGTGTCACATAACAGAGTTAACAATGATTTCTGATGAGGATTCGTTCAAAAAAAGACTTGATGTCTTAAAATGTATTTTAAAAAGGTCGGAGAGTTTGAATTTCTTTTAATAAAATAAAAGTGAATGAAATAAAAGAATGAAAAACAGTGGACATCTTGGTTTTTAGGCTATATAGTTTAATTCAAAATGTACTGTCTCCTAAAGCAAAAAAGAAAAAGAAAATCAATAATTTCAATAAGTTTGTTGTTATTTTTTAATCATTTTTTCATACATTTTTTTATGTTAAAAATCAATTCACAAAAAGGGAAATAAGGTTAGCTGAATGATTCCAAAACAATCATTCAAAAAGATGTGATAAATGCTTTCCCCTCATGTTCGACACAGATGGAGGCTTTGACAAAGAGCAAAGTTTTAAGGAGGGATTTGAGAGCTTGAGTTCAGAGAGACGCCATAAAATGGAGGTTTTAAGGGAAAAAGTCCTGATCTTTGTTACAAACCGTTAGCGAAGCACCGATTGTGGACCTTAAAGGTTGGAAGGAAACAAAGTTTTGAGATGGGAGGCAAGGGCGTTAAAACTTTAGGGTGAGTGATAAGTTTTTACATCGATGCACAACCTAACAGAGAGGCACTGCGGCGAGGTGAGCCTGGGTGTGATGTGTCTAAATGCAGGGTTTTAACACACCTGATCTGATGAAGAGAGCCCTCACTGATAAATGACTGTTGCATTAATGTAATCAATGCTGAAGTAGATCTATAGACAACTTTTCATAAGGCAGTTTGAAAATGTTCAATCAATAGAGTCTAAAATAGCTGCAAGAGTCCCAGCAGTGTGATTTTATTTGATGGGCTGACATGATTTAAATAAAGGTGTAGCATCCTTTGAAGGAATGCATATCACCTGCTGAGTTTTAGACTGACATCATCTTATGATGAGAAATGATGGAGCTGCAGCCATTTTGGTCAAACCTTGAGAATTTGTAACGTTATCCACAATCTCATGAGATATTGTGAGATGTTATGCTCGGAGTATGTGTTGTGAATGACTGCCAGCTACTACCGCATCCATCTACAGCTCTATATGTGTCAAACTGTCTGAATTGTATCAATTTTTGTTGTTTGTTTTTCTTTAGATGTGCTGGCTGTGGTGGCCATTTTGAAGTGGACTGACTCCAAAAGTTAATCAGTAGTAGATGTGCAGTACATTCAGTGATTTCTTTCTGCAAGTTTCACTAAAATTTGCAGAATCTGTCCAGAGGCCATGAGAGGTTTTTGGTAAGAGTCAGACACCAGCACACACAGACAGGCAAAAACATTATCACCCACCTTTTGCCCTGGTCAATAATCAAATTGGGGCAAATACAATAAATCGCCTTCTGTTTTTGAATTTTGTAAATCTTTGAGTCATGTCAAAAAAACAAGCTGTAATATTTCCAAGGTTGCTGAGATTTTCCTTATTATCATGTACAATATTTAGCTACTATTAGGTAATAGTAGATAAGTACATACAGTATTTATGACAGCAAATGACATTGTTTCTGAAAAACAATTTTATGAACAAAAAAGAGAAGGAAATAACCCGCAAAACACCCCAGACTTTCAAACTATGGGGTGTAAGGCTTGGAAACGAGCATCTGATCGTGTGATGGTCCATCTAAACGCGACAGCTTTTGTTGTTCTGAACGTTTACTAGTAAAGTTCGACTCAACCACGATAAACTCAAGGCACGGATCGAAGAAAAGAATCTGCCCTCTTATCCATCCCCTGGGTTAGCTGTAGCTTCCTTTAAAAAACAAGAAGCGTCACTCTTCAGAGATTGATAAATCTCGGCAACGTGTTACAGATGGTATATAAAATGTCTGTCAGTCCTGTGGTGGGGCTGCAAAAACCAGGTCAGACTGCCCCCCCCCCCAACACACATACACTCACTCCCCCGCCTCCACAGATTACTGATAATGGCCCCTGAGCATAAAGCCCATATTAAAGATTGCAATATCTATAATCTCCCATTGGGGGGACAGCACTAAAGCAGAGGAGTGAGGGGTCACTCTGGTAGCTTGGGGGGAGGGGGTCAGTGGGCAGCGAAAGTACCTCTCATACAGTAGATTATATGGCCTGGGGGGGCGTAGGCACTGGGGGACTGTGGAGCGGGAAGTGGATCAGAGCAAACTCCAACCACTCAAAGCATGTCAAACCCATGCAGAACACACCCTGACTAAACTGAAACACACATACACACACACACAGACATAAAAAGCTTCAAACACACACTCAAAAACATGCGTTCAGGCACACTGGGAGGAGCCAAAGTGGGTGTCCATGGCGGCTCTGGCGTTTAGGGCTGAATACAAACCATCACAACAACGCCACTGAACAGAAAACCCCGGAACAATGGAAACATCTAAAAATTTTAAATCCGCTGGTTCAATTGCTACACATCTCAAAATCCAAATGATAAAAAAAAGGATGTAATTTTATAAAACTGTGAAAAAGTTCAGAATCATAGACGTTTTGTCCAGAACCAATAAAAACATCCTTCTGATGTGAGTCAGGCAGGAATCCTGTCCAAGCATGATGTAATGCAGTAAAAGTTTTATTTTTGTAACATTTAAGCTCCTTTTCAGACATGAACTCCTTTCTGTTAATCTGACAGCAGCTCCGAGTGACTGAATGAGCAACGACTCGTTGCTTTACAGAAACTTTAACCTCAACCAACCGTTCATACGGTGTCATAAAAGACCATTTAAAATGCAACAAAAGTTTGATGTTTGGAGAGATTTGTGATTTAAGCATCCACCTTCTATCTACGTCAGGGGCTGTATGTTTAAATGAACATCTATCTGAATGTTTTTGCTTCTTACCATTTATACAGCCTTATCTGAAAAGGTCCTGAGTTTCATAAATATAGATCTATGAACATAGATTCATAAATCTAAATTCATTCTAATAATGTAGCTACCAGTAAAGAGGAGAAGTTGTGATAATTTGACCTAAAGTACGTAGAACTATCATGTGCAGATTTAAACCCAGGGCTGCTGCTGGTTGTCAAAGCAAATATATTCAGAATAACTTTATGAACATGTTAAATTATGTTTTGTCACAATATAATCTCAGTGCTCATCTTCATGTCATAGGTGCCTTCATTTATTTGCTGCCCAAGATCAAATGACACTCAAACGGGTCAATAACTTGGATCACTTCTCCAGAATCGATAGCAGAGAAAGCCAGGACACCGCTGATGAAAAAACTAAAAATTACGAAAGAAAACCATTTGAGAAAAGAATATTTCATGCAGATTTTGACTTATTTTGGAAGTTAGTCCAGCCAACCTTTAACACAAACTAAAGTTAATATCACTTTTCTGAAAATGGCACAAAACAGACACACCGATCACACTTTTCACAGCTGATTCCGATTTTCAATTTTTTTCTACAGCTCTGACCTGCCGACTCTGATTTTTGCCTTTTCTGATTTCTCTAAAGACTATAATTAAAAAACATTATCCCCTAGCTTATTTGACCGAGGTATTTGTACAAATAAACCAAACAGAAAAATAATTACAGTGTATCTCCTTTACAGGACCGATTTGAGCTTCTTAACGTTTGAATTGTTGTTTTTGTTTTTTTGTTTTTTTATCTGTTTTTATGCACATCTCAAGATATTAAATTCTGCTGTTACACACAACAGTAAATTTGTCCAACAAGAGGTTTAAAAAATGTTTTAGGTTGGTAATTCATTCGTTTTATCTGTATAAATGGGAAGATGCAGCTTAATAATCATACCAACAAACTACCAAACTTTTTCTTTCCATTTGTCAACCTACTTCCAAGTTAAAAGTCTCACTTAGAAATCTTGAAATAAATATGTAGCCTGTTTTATTGTATTTATAGAGAAAATCTTATTTGTTACTGAGTTGTAAAATGAGCCTTTTTTGCATTAAAAACAGGTCCCTTTTAGTCTTCTTTACTCAGTAAAAACTACTACTACAAAGACATGCTACTGTGAATTAGCACTTAGCTGTGGTGCATTCACAGACCAGGAAGTTTGTCTGATTTTTGATTTTCCGTTTAGCTGAGGTGTGTTTATGAGCCGGAAAATATCAGAGTTTTGAGAGTCGGATCAGTCGGTCAGGCTAAAAAATCATCCGATTCCGGTCAGCAGCTGATTGATTAGTGCATCCAGAGACATAACCTTTTCGTTTTTCACGAGTCCAGACATAATAAAACCAAATCAGAAGAACAGTCTCAGTGCATTTCATGAAGCTGACCTAAAAACAACGTTTACTACATGTTTAAAGACAGACTGTTTGGTTTAATCACTGAAAACTCACAGAGGACCTACAGAGATGTGACCCAAAATTTGTAGATTTTATTTTATTTGAGTCTTTACTTTTGTTATTGTCCAACTTTTGTTATTATCATGTGCATTCCTTCAAGGAATGATAGTTGAATTTTTATTCATTGTTGCCTTTTTGCTTTGTTTTTTGCTTTTAGAGGATTATTCTCGGATTCCTGGGTCTAACATTTAGGTTTAGGCATTAAAATGTACTTGAGACAGTCTCATATAAACACTGCAGCTTTGACATTTTCTGAATGTGATCTGCAAGAGCTGCACTTGAAAACCCAGCAAGAGTTGTGAGAAGAAAAAAAATGACAGAGTGACACCTCGTGTGAATAGAGCAGCTATTCCTTACTAATCTCAACATGATGATTTGCAAAAATATTGAATATATGAATGTTGTTATTGAATATATGAATGTTGTGGGCACATTAATTACACGTGTATTTTGTATCTATATATAAATATCCATTGGGAAGTTTTATTAACAGTAATGACTCAACATGCTAAAAACGAAGTAAAACACTGTTTTTCATCAGACTCTGCATTCTTTGCACGTCATTCTGCAAAAAGCAGCAGATCATATCTTCCACCTGTACCCAGAAATTCTTCAGTGCTTGTGTGGGAAATTTGCTTTGGTTTGGTTTAGGCAAAACAATAATAATTCAAAAGTTTAGGAATCAAGTTACAACTTGCTTTAAAATAGTCTCAGCATCCACAAGTTGGAGATGAAATGCTAAAGTTTTCACTCCGCACCCAATACAAATGTCACAAAAAGACTGTTTTTGCCCAAATCCAATCATTTTTGTGCCCATTTTGGGATTTTTATGAGAAAAAGCACTTTGATTAGAAATAATAATTACCTTTTTTTAATATTATTGCTTCTAGGCTGCTGATAGAAGTAAATAAGCAGATCTGAAAAGCGACCTGCCCACACAGACACACTGCAGAGTTTTTCTCACAGGTGTAGTCTAGAGCTCCACTGGCTCGGCGTTTGATTTGTGCCGGACCAGCAGAGTTTCCACTTCGTTTAAAACCAGCAGATCAAACATTACTAACCACCTGTGCCAACCAGTGTGATGGCAAGAAACCAAAATATGTCCACTATAACAGTCATATACTTTAAAACGGACTGCTGCGTGAACATCTCTGTATCTTTCCATGGATAGTAAAGACTGCCCTGTTAAAGACACCCAGAACATCTGAGGAAATAGCGCAAATTACTGCTTAAGTAGATAAAATGTAAACTGCAAGATACCCAGTTGATTCAACAAAATATTAACTACCAAACCAGGAGCAGCGTCTTTATAACACTGTGACCACAAGTGCTTAAATGTCTGGCCTCACTTAGAGCTCATGGTTTATTAAAACAATAAAAAAATAATTTAAAGGTTAGCCTGTCTTTACTGAGCTGACATTCACTTAGCACAGCCTTTTAAATACATTTATTTTTAGGGGATCTTGGAGGCAAAAAGTCAAGACATTGTGATTTTTGTATTTTTACTGTTATTAGAGTCAATGATGTGCCACAAAAATAAATTAAAAATAAGGATTTGAACCAACATGCCACAAATTTAACCAACTGCTTGAGCAAAATGTTAAAGTTTTTGTAAAGCAAGTTTGGTGATCTGCGCGGAGACAAGTTAAGATTGTTTAAATGATGATAAATGACTGAATGAACTGTGGAACTACCACACATATGGAGCAAATCAATGTAATATAACCATTTTATTCCACTTGCTGTGCATTATTTTTAAACTCGGCAGCTGCCTGGTGGCCGGTAAACTGGACATGAACAAACACGTGGTGAAAAGAGCCGTTTGCTTTTTTCTTACCTAAAAAAGTCAGAACAGATCCGGGGACAACGTCACATCAGACTTCACCGTACTTTTATTATTATGATTATTAGCAATACAAGCTGAGCCTTGTATTTTTTCAGCTTCTCGTGCATTTAAAGACAGTACGTTTGTGACTAATTAAATGGGATACAAACCAACAAAAGTAATGATGGCAGCTATAACTTTTTTTCATACACAAGGCAGCCATATTGGGTTTTCATGTTGGAGCTGGTCGGGAATCTGTGACTTTCTGACTCGTTCTGGTTGATTTTATTCTGACTGGAAACTTGGAAATTTGACAGTGGTCCATTTGAGGTGAACTGAGAGTTGCTGGTCAGCAAACATGACCCCAGACCAAAAAGAACCACTGGTGGTTTAAAGTGAGGTCATTTTTACACTGACATGTCTGTTTTGGGGCTTTTACTCCGTTTCAGTGCACTTTTAGTTGATTCTTTTATTCCTAATTTACACATTAGGTTTTTTTTTTTTTTGTTAAGTTAAGGAAAACATCTAAACTTGGAATAAAACAAACACTGTAATAATCAGATTAAAATATCATTTGGCAAAACACAGAAAGCTTGAACTACACACTGAAGTTCTGATGGATTAAAAGAACACAAGAACTGACTGGATTTAAATTTTTCCTGCATAAAAGCAAATATTTTAGTTTATTTGTGATTTTTCAATGAAATGGGCTGGAATAACATAATTATGGCAGCGTGACAAACCTGCTCTATCGAGATTAGCTCTAAATAATCTAAACAATCTTAAATTTGAGTTTATAATTTAAAGTCTCATCACTGCAGAACCAACTGTCATAATGGCAAAAATCAATTATCGCATGCCTCCAAAAGGTGAAGTCTGGACAAATTTGAATAAAAACCATGGAAAGTAATCATTGGGTATACATTTACAAGTTATTAACGTTTAGAGTCAACCCATTTCAACATGGCTGCCACAACCAGCTGACCAAACATGGCTGTAACTCAGTCAGTTTTGGAGATAATGAGCTAAAATCCAATAAAATAAGATGATTTGAGTTTAAAACTCGGTGATGCGATCCTTCAAGAAATGCTAGGCATTTCATTTTATTTAGTTTTCAACCTTTAGCTGCTAATTTAACGACTTAGAAACTAATTTAGACAGCAAGCGAACTCAACAGTGTGACATTATTGTATTCCTTTCATCGGCCTGTCCAGCAGGATCTATCAGCACGTGGGCAGCTGGGTCTCCTGATGGCAAGATTGACAACGCTCCTAGGTTTGTTGTGTTTGCCGCTTGTAGCAGTCCAACCTGCACCCAGGAGGCTTCATCAGCCTCGTTCAGACACAGCTCCAGAGAGAGAAAGAGGGAGAGAAAAAAAAAAAAAACAGCCCTCGCTGGAAAGGTGTTGGAGGCGCTGATGGCACCGCTGGAGCTGGAGTTGAGGCTGTCAGAGTCGCAGGCTCTACTTTACACACCCTGCCAGAGAGCAGCGCATGAATATGTATGTCAGAGAGGAAGAAGTCATAACCTATGCAAGGTTTCATCATGCATAATGCAGCTGATCTACGCCTCTCCAGGATGGGAGCGTGCACACACACATACACACACACACCGCATAGTGTTCACAATTGTGTTGTGCTGAAGAGGGGAAAACAAACTCCAAACCCCCAAATGTTTCACACATTCTCACACTTCTGCATGTCCCTGTGCACAGCCACAGACCTGCTGCTCTTATTCATCTACATCTTTTACATCCAGCATTAAAATTTACTCATTCCAAACTATAAAATAAAACATACAAAATGTGATGCTGAACTGCATCAAATGCTGCAGCTTGAAAGAGTTTACTTCAGTAGTTTTATAGATATTTGGACATGCAGTTCTGAAATGCGGGTGCGCGCTCAATGTAAACAAAACACCCCATCGAAAACTGCATGGAAGCTTGAGTCACATGACTCACCTCCATTAGGCTGGCTGTGGTCTGTGTAGGTAAACAAATATGGCGGAATCGAAGCGTAGAATGGAAGAGAAGACGTTCAGGTGAAAATAATATAAATGTAAATCCGCTATAAAATTGCAGGAGACGGCAGCAAATTTCAGTCTTAAATATTTGAAAAGCGGAATTTCGTTGTGCACCCGAACAAATTGGTTTCATTGGTTATATTTTCAAGAGGAAGGAGTGGAATACATCCCATTTTTAAAGTCAGGTTTTGATTTAGATTGTTTAAAAACCCGTCTGCAAACTTTACTCGACAAGTCTGAAGGTAAATACGTACCTACGCATCAAAACGGTCTGGATTCTCGAGCTCCTTCGTCGACCTATTTTTAGTCATTTCGGCTGTTTCCATAGATAAGCAAACACCTGTGGTAGTTTGTAGCCTACAAATTTTGAATTTAAGGACACATTAACCATCGATATGGGAAAACATTTGTGCTGATTTTGTTTCTTAGTTTCTGCTTTTTTTTTTTTTACCGCTCTTTATAACTGATGTAATGAGTACCTTTACAGGGGTCTCCAATCCTGGTCCTCGAGGGCCATCATCCTGCATGTTTTCCTTGTTTCTCTGCTCCAACACACCTGATTCAGTGGTTAAATGACCTCTGCATGTTCTGCAAAAGTCTGTTAATCAGCCATTGATTCAAATCAGGTGTGTTGGAGCAGAGAAACAAGTAAAACATGCAGGATGATGGCCCTCGAGGACCAGGATTGGAGACCCCTGCTTTAACACCTTTTCAGCATTTTATCTGTAAACAAATCCACACAGTAAAGGTTGAAAAAGTAGGATTCTAAGTGGCAGCCTGGCTAAATTGACGCACACAGCAGGCACGTTATCTGTCAAAAACTTCTCCCTCCCCTCCTTCAGCGCTTGCTATTTTGGAAACAGCTTCATTTTCCAGCCGTGTTTTTCTTTTTTTTTTGGCTTTGACTCTCTCCATCACTCATCCGTCAGGTGTTTTTTGGGACACAAAGTTGTGTTTTGATACGAGGGAATGAAACATAAAGCGGTGAAGGAGCCGCTGGGAGGAGACGCACAGTGGGGAAGGAGTGTGAATTGAATATTGGTGAGATTTGACGGGGGGGTTAAAGATAGATGTAAGCTTATAGATAATCCTCAGGGGGTCTGGCATAAAGTAGGTGGCTGATGGGTAGAGAAGTACGGCGGTGGG
>NC_051442.1:15650830-15652381 GCF_001649575.2 Kryptolebias marmoratus
AGACTGTGCTGTGTCAGTAAAAAAAAAAGTGTGCTACTTCAGCAGTCCCCTGGGGACCCCCCCGCCCCACCACACACACATACACACACACACATCAAAGCAGCCAGTTTCTCTCTTAATGTGAATATCAAATCTGTGGATCACAAGTCCCAGCACAGTCTGCATAAACTGCCCCTCCCCCAACCTTTAATTCTGCCTAGTGATGAGGGAAAGAGAGAGGGAGGGGAGTCACTGAGAAGAGGAGCGATGGAGGGAGGGATGGAGATAGAGATAGAGAGAGGGCGAGAGAGATGGAGATGGAGGGAGATCCAACCAAAACAACGACTTGCTTCAGAGGGTTGACATTTGCCGAACACTCCCTCCTTCTGAATATGTGCAGCTCCTGCATCCAATGAGATTCAGAAGGAGGTCCGGCGCAAATTTAGCAACGCCGTGTTGTTACACAGAGTCCTTTGCCAGGGAAATTTTTGCACATTCACTTTTCATGTTGTTTGTTTGTTGTGTCACAGCCCTGGATTGATGAACCCTTTTATTGTACTTAAAATAATAATAATAAAAAAAAAACCTAATAGCTCCACAGGCAAATTGGAAAGCAGGGATGCCAGTGACAGCTGGTATTGGCGAGGTGGAAAATTAAATAAGTGTGAACATATAGGCACACTTTACCCACAATTTGGCCAGCAATTCACTTTTTTTTTGTCATTCTTTAAACAATAATTCATATGTGTAGATTATTATAACCTCAAAGTGAAAGCCTACGTCAAAATCATTTATCTATTTTAATCGTATTCAACACTTGTCTATCTTTTTCTGTAATTACGACCAAGTCGAAAAGCTCCGGACCTTTCCTCTAACTGGTGTTTTTACGTCCTTCAGTGTAAAATTAAATAATGCCAGGCTTGAGCTGGTTAAAAAAAAGAAAAGAAAAAGAAAAGAAAAAGGAGGCTTGCGTCCTGCTTGAGAAATGATTGGCACCCCCGTGGACTCTGCAGCTCTGTCATTGAGTACTGCATATTGCTCAGATTGCGGATTTAATTGTGCAGCCTTGCAAAGGAGGCAAGGGGAATTGGACTCGTGTGTGTGTGTGTGTGTGTGAGGGGGGTAAAAGTGTTCTTGTGTGCGAGCAAGTGTGTGTGAGTGTGTATGGGAGATGGGGGGGTCAGTGGTGAGAACAGAGAGAGAGATCACCCCACTGGTTTTCACATCTCTTATTAAACACCTCTAATTAAAAATCAAGCTATATCGTGATTTAGCACAAATAATTAGAAAATGACGTTTAATTTATTGGATTTTGTTTTTAAGGTTTATTTAAAAAGGCACGGAGCAGCCGTGTTTAATATTAAACTTAATTTTATTTACTGCTAATTAATCCACAGTTACGATAAATTGAATTTGATACACAGAAATCTTCATAAATAGGCAATAAAAAGTGTAAACCTGGTAGTAAAAGTGTCTAGAAAACTGAAGAATTTTTTCAAACGTCCATCTTTGCCTTTGGGAGCCTCTAACATCTTGATTTAGGCCTTAAAAATAAAACATTTTATGTATTCC
>NC_051442.1:15652991-15654207 GCF_001649575.2 Kryptolebias marmoratus
GGGGGCAGAAGATCAACTTTGCAATAGGGTCACAGGGATTTGATGCTTTCTGAACAACAAAAGACAAATGAATGAATTCAAACAAACGAACCGCCTTGATTTTTGTCGCATTTACAGGCAAAAAAGAGGGGGATTAAAAAAAAGAAGAGCAAATGAATTAAATGAGGACAAATCTGAATGCTCTAATTACGGCCTTTTAGTGGGTGTAGACCTATTAGACTAATAAGGCCGTTGCGGGAGGAAGGGCCTTTTATTTACCATCAAATTGCAACACTTGTCATCATACAGGAGAAATAATAGGACTTGTTAAAAAAAATTCTCCTTCTTACATTAAAAAGCATCTCTGTGGAAAACGAGCGTTCCTATTCCAGCCCATCCAAACAGCTGCAATTAGCACTGGCTACACGATCAAGGCATTAAGAATTAAAAAAAGGACAAATATCCACCTGCAGAACTTTAGAAGAGTGAGGCGGATTCGTTCCAAAAAAAATGAGAACAAAACAGTATTTTTTTTTAAAAATAATAATAATTGCGGGGTGTTTTAATTTACGTCTCACTCTCTCCTTCTGTTTGCACCTCATTCTCTCCCCCCATTCAGCCATTTTACATATTCATAACTGGAGTTGGTAATGCGAAAACAATCCGTGCTCTCAGCTCTATCTAAGGCATGGAGGTGCGCTGCGTAAAAAAACCCCACACACAAACACCCGAGCAGATCCAAACCTCTTTACCCAAACAACAATTCAAAGAAGAAAGAAAAACAAATGCATTTGGATTTAAAGAAGCATTTGGAATCATGAGCAGATTTTCAGTCAGACATCAAAGCGCCAGCTATGGAGGCGACACCATCCAAAAAAAAAAAAAATACACCCAAATTATGGATCAGCTCCAGGGCCACTTTTAATTCAAACTTAAAAAATAAAACAAAACACATTCAAAATGCCAAATATTTTCTGCATGCGTATATTTATTCCTTACCTTCTTGGAGAGAGTACAGCAGGAGTAAAGTTACAAGCCACATGCCATAAATAGCAGGTGTATTTTTCAGGAATTTCTGGCAATCCTGGGAAGTGTGAGGCGCGTGCTGTTGGCCGGGCGGCGGGTCTCCGTGCTGGACTGGCGACTGTGCTCCCGGGAGGTCTTTCCAGCCCTGCTGCCCCGCTAAGCATGGAGGGGAAACGAGAGGCTCCTCAGCCCCGCCCATGCCCCCCCCCAC
>NC_051442.1:15654216-15749538 GCF_001649575.2 Kryptolebias marmoratus
CCTCCTCCTCCTCCTCCTCCTCTCTCCACAACACTACCGTGCATACAAATCCATTCTTTATATGGAAAGAAAAATAAAAAGGAACAGATGAGCGCAACAGCCCAGTGTCTGCGTTAAGGAAACAGCTCCCTTGGCTCAATTTGTCGCGTTCCAGCAGCGGGAGGCTGTGCGCAGCGCTGTTGGCACCTTGGAGAGCGCGCGCCCACCTGTGCGCCCCGACGGCCACGTTTCTCTGCGCAACCCGGACGGTCCAGGAAAGTGGACCTGCCTGGGTGGGTTTTTGGGTTTTGCTTTTCGTTTTTTGTCCACTGAGGGTCGGGGCTTTTATTGAAAGGTCCGCGGAGCCGCCGGACGGAGACGTTTTCTTTGTCCTCCGGAGCCGTGAGACGGGCGGACATTTGCGCACTGAGAGGCGCCGCAGTTCGAGACAGGCAGGGAGGAAGAGCGGCGGGGCGTGGGGAGGGCAGCACAAGTTCACAGGAGCAGCAGGTGAACCTCCTAACCTGCGGCAAGGAACACTTCTCTACAGTGGTCGTTTCTCTTTTTTAAAAAATTCCAGCTTTATTTTTCCTTCCTCTTTTTCTTTTTCTTTTTGCAGACGGGAACAGCTCATCTGCATGAGCAGAGAGGAGGGAGGAAGTTCCAGGACACTCCCAGGTCATTGAATATTTCAAAGAAGTGCGGAGAATCTGCCCAGACACGGAGTGAGGGCGAAACATGGATAAAATCGTGGGAACTTTGTGTAGAATTCACCAAACGAAAAACTCAAAATGTTCCAGCATTTGTGAGATTTACAGAATTGGGTGATTTAAAGGATGAAGTTCCTGTCAAAACAACAACAACAACAATAAAAAAATGTCTCCAAACTTACCTGATGTCATGCTTTATCGTTTGAGGTGTTTTCTTCTACTTCTTTTTAGTTTCTTTAATTTTTAGTCTAAGCAAAATGTTTCAGAATCTTGTTCGCATTTCAAAAGCAGAAAACAGCCTTAATAATAATGGACAGGCGTAAAACTGTAAACATTTCTGCTTTAATCGATTTACACGGTCAAACTTTTCTCCAAACATGCTGGTGTAGATTCTCAGTCATCCAGGCCATGGTAAATTCAAAAAAAGTTAAAAAACAAAAACAACTGGACTTCTATTCTGTAGCTGAAGACGTTTCGCTTCTCATCCGAGGAGCTTTCTCAATTTTCTCCAAACCTTCTGCTCATTGCTGCGATCTGCTCAGCAGACCCGAGGGTGGAAGGGTTTCAAATCTTTATGCAATTCACTGCTGCCATCTGCTGGCCAAACACAGGACAGACAAGCGAGGGGGGCCCACATTTCTCCTAAGGAATTCAGCAGCAAAAAAAAAAAAAAAAGACATAAAGTAAAATATGTCTCTTTGAGAAAGTTCACTGAAAGTGAGTACACACACAAATGTGACATAAAATTAGTTCTTCCCATCATGCAGACATCAGTGCCCTTTGAGAAACAATAAAGAAATTTTAAAAATCCAAAAGAACAATAGAAGGTAAAATAGTCCACAGTATGCACTCCATTACTGCATATTCGATAGTCTGACAGCAACCAGCAGGCGCGATGGTCAAAAACATGAGGTCCCGGATACGAGCAGCTGAAATCAGCTTCCTCTGCAGGGTGGCTGAGCTCAGCCTTAGAGATGGGGTGAACAGCTGTTCTTATAGGTGTTTCGGACATCTGATTAGGATTCCACATGGACTTTCCCTTCTGGAGGTTTTCCAGGAAAGTACCACAGAGATGAGACCATCGACATGTATTATATTCCTAAACCAAATGCCTTTCTCTTCTTGTTGGGAACTGAAGCCAGCTGGACCTGGTTTATAGGAGCTGTCATCTTTTAGGTCCCACCTACTGTTTCGCAGATGATCATGGTGTAATGCAACCTTTCTTTTAAGCATAAAATAGCTAATTACTGTTAAACTTATGAGAAAAATGAGTATTTGAACATACAGCAGCAAGGTAAGACCTACGTGAATCAGCAAGGGTCAGCACCTAAAAAACAGATCATCTGAGGTGTAATTTTTTTATTTCAGTAAGGGCGACGTTCTGTTTGCAGAGAGACATAAAACTTGTACTGGAATCATTCTGTGGGAACGCTGTACCTGCTCCAACTTCCAGGTTACCGCCTGGTGTCTAGTATTACCTTGCATGTTGATGAAGGAAACCCAGGGGAACCAGAACTCACTGAAGGGATTATGTATCCTCTCTGGCTTTGGATCCAGGAGCAGCAGCAGAATGTCACTGGGTTCCTTTCTTGTACATGTTTCCTTTGCAGCATGAATGGATGGATAGATGGAATTTTGGCTTTTTGTGTGTGTTATTACACATCTGTACTCTCCAGGGCAGCAAACTGCAAAACTTCTGCTTTTATGAAGGAACTTACTCCAGCCAGGGATCAGTTAAGCAAGCCTGTCTGGCTGCTACTTTCTGCTTTAATTAATCATGAGATAGTAGGAGTTCATTCAGGGTTCTTCTGCAGTTTCGTTTACTAACTCGTTCCTTTTCTCTACATTTTCTGTCTTTCCCTCTGCAGGTATTTGGTTGTGGCTGACTTCCTTGCGGCCTCATCCTGCTTGCCTGTTGCCTGTGGGATTCCAAGACACTTTTAGATGTCCTGGACATCTGCATTGTTGCCTTCAGGTAGTTCAGCTGTGATCACCTTGCCTCTTTTGGACACCATTCAACCACATCTATCCAGTCGATGGCATTTGAATGTCCTTGCTATATATCCTGGTGAGACGGATCAGTAAATCAGTGTCTCGCTCCTCTGTGGCATACAGTCTCATGTCATCCATGCAGAGGAGCAGACTGATGACGGCTCATAACGAATTAAAGGCCTAGCATTCTTTGTAGACTTGCATATTGCCTTGAAGAATTTGAAAATACAGAATGATTACATAAAACAACACGGCATCAGTCCTCTATAGGAATATTTACAAACCATTATAGCGAGTGAAGTCATTTAGTACAACTAGTAGTACTGTTTAAGATTGTAAAAAAATCTAATCAAATCTGAAGCAAATGAAGCAGAAACCATTAAGCAGCTGTTAATCAAGGTCAACCAATTAACTCTTTCTAGGGACTCATTGGAAATAAATAAAAGCACTTATTTGTTAAAAAAATAATACTATACTTTAATGATACTACTGTAATACAGTGTTGGGGCCCTCTAAACCTTGGTGGTCCTGGGCTAACGCCCTGCTAAGCCCTTTAGAAAGTCCGTCCTTGGTCGACACAGTGAGCCATGTTCAGCTCATCAGTTAAAAAACAACCTTGTTCTGTTCAA
Organism: Kryptolebias marmoratus; assembly: GCF_001649575.2. Taxonomy (NCBI): domain Eukaryota; kingdom Metazoa; phylum Chordata; class Actinopteri; order Cyprinodontiformes; family Rivulidae; genus Kryptolebias; species Kryptolebias marmoratus. The sequence goes on from NC_051442.1 coordinate 15,657,527, forward strand.
AGTTCACAGAAAAGATGAGTGCTGTTCATGAATGCATTCATTCAGTTCTCTCCTCCTTCTTTAGCCTGGAGGGTCATAGGGCTGTCGTAAACACTGCACTCCAACACACAGCATAGACACAGCATCAAGACGGATTATACTCCAAACTTTTATTAGTTTATCAGTTTGCACAAAAAGCAGATTCAGAGTTGATACACATGAAAGACAGGGCTGAGTCAGAACATTATTCAGGGGAAAGTTGGAGCACGACTGCTGTGTGTACGTGTTCAGAGAGCAGCGGCAGTCTATAGGCTCTTCAGAGCCGGATCAAGTGCTGGGGATCCAATCAAATCAGTGCTCCACTCTGGATTTTCTCCCCCATTCAGCCCGCATGCCGTCACCTCTCCTCCCAGATCCATGGTAACTACTGCTGGAGCTGTCACAGTAACTCTGCGGTGCCGTGTGAGAAACTGACAGAGGGTTTAGTTCTGCTGTGATTTGCACAGAGTTGCTTGTAAAGCCTCACGCTAACACTATCACCCCCTGTTTTCTCCCTAAACTGAGCTTGTGAGACGGTAATTCAAACAAATCACAGCATTTCTTCAAAGGATTAACACCAACTGGAAGAAATAACCTTGCATGTGCAAAAAGAATGTTTTATTTTTTGCAATTAAACAGCATTTTTTCTCCAAAGTCACAACACAGCCCAAAGAGAGTTCACGTCTTCACAGTACATTTCTTTGTCTCACTCAAAGAGAGGATTTTTGCTGGAAAAGAGGGAAAAGAACGTGGCAAAGACAAATATGACAAATGCATATTGGCCATACTATTTCTTGCACCATGCACGTTTGCGACGCCTTTCTCTAAGATTCTCGTGAAGCTCCTTTGCTTTCTCACTGAAAGTTAGTCAAGTATAGATGAGTTGATGACGAGATAGCTCACAAAGAAACATTTAGCCCTTATCTCTACTAAAGTTCAAAATAAAAAAAATAATAAACTTCTAAGTGCATTTTATTAGCGAACGTCGTCTGCTTCGGTGCAGAAGTTGCCGGGCAACCTGTGGAGAAACCACAAAGATTACTCCCTTACAAGAAACCATTTCTGCACAAAACCTCTGAAACTTGTGTTTTTTATATCTTTGGCTACTTATAGCACACAACAAGAAATAAAAAATAAAATAAAAAAGAATTACATCAATATTCTTTGAGCTTTTGAGGTACTGACAGGTGCACTTACTTAAGCCTTATGTGCAACACAAACTCACAGCGGATGAGTTCATTTTCCATATAAAAATATGAATAAGCACACCTCGTTGTAATATTGCTTCAAGCTAGTAATTAAAGATTGAGGCACATGATTTTTAACACACAGTAGCACAAGTTTCAAAAACCATCAGATATTCACATTTAAGTCTACAGGACATGAGGTATTACTTTTAAAGCCTACATGCAGCTAAAAACTGTATTTGACTGTTTCTCTGTGTTTGATGTGGAAACATTTATGTCCTGATGCGACATTCAGGAGGGATCGTCCCTGTTTGGCACAGTCAGTGGGCAACTGAGGCCGTTCCTTTATCTCCTGGTGGAGCTGCAGACCCTCTACTCAGCCAGCTGGAGATAAGATCCTGAACGGAGCAGTTTGGTTTCATTGAAGCACAGTTGTATAGTCAGTGTCTCACCTGCAGTGGACAGCGATCAGGGCGGTTTTTGTTTGGAGACTCAGGAAGAATTTTTTTACAGGGCAGTGAAGTTAACACAATATTTAACTTCCGAAACTATTCAAACTCTAAACTTCCCTTCTCAAAGCAGATGCTGTGTGGAGAGTTTTTACCATGTCACGTTTGCATGAGGCAGCGACTCTCGTTCTTATTATTTTCTCAACTGAATGACATCCATGTTGGTAAAATACCCTGACCTACCCCTGATCCTATGAGTTTGCCAGGAGTTATTCTGCCTTTGGCTCATACAGATTATCTACAGACCTACCTAAAGACTTTCAGATTCACACAGCTTTACTATCTTTAGTTGTTGTTTTAGGATGAGACTTATAAAACTCTGAATGATGTTGAATTAGCAGGATATAGTCAGCTGTAGATGGCTGATATAAATAGGCTAACAAGACTAAGCCTTCCATAATGTGTACAATAAATATGAGAAAATCTATGTAAAAAAAGCAACTTTTAATGCGATGATGAGAAAAATGCAAAATCCTTATAAATGGGCTAATTTGTTACAGCCCAAACACAGTGGCACAAGCTTTCATTCAATTGTGTTTTTGCCCGTGTGTGTGTTCATTTGTCTGTTTGTGAGCAAAATGCCCCATGAACCAGTTAAAGCATTTTAATGAAACTCTCAGAAACTAATAACGAGACGTACATCTACAGCTGAATACGTTTTTAAGTCAACCACGCTCAAGATGACCACCACAGCTAATTCACCTCAGCTAACACAAAATGGCTATAATGTAGTCAAATTTACAGATACTGAGCAAAAGTTTAATGCGTCAGTAGAAGAGAGTCATTAGCAACACATACTGAGCTTGTAATGTTACATGAGCTCACGCATAATGTCATATAATTTCATCCCTTCTCATCATAAGAAGATCTTAGTATAAAACTCTGACATAAAAGGCAGCGGGTGATATGCATTCCTTCAAGGAATACTAGGCCTTTAACTATATCACGCAACGGACAGACTGCTGATTTTATTCAGCCTTAAGGCCAAAAACTTTAGCCAACGCTAGTGAACAGCACCCATTTGTGCTGCTGTGTTGTTTTTTTAATATATACATGTTTACTTTTATGCATTTTAAACTGTATTTTTATTTTAGCTGGGAAGCACATTGGGTTGCACTGCATGAAATGTGCTATGCAAAGAAAGTCTGACTTGACTTGGGGACAACAGGTTTGAGAGTCAAAGAGATGGAATATTAACTTTCTTTTGTGTTTTCGTCAATGTTGTTGGAGGAACAGATGGAAGTGAAGTGGCTGGAGCCACATAAATTATATTTATACTGAACAAAAAGAAAAAAAAGTAAGGTACTAAGTTTCAACAAAAAGATTGGCAATAATCTGAGCTCTTAGCTTGACTATCCCCTAAAAAGAATTTCCCCCTGAGCTCCACTGAGCTCACATTGATTGTTGTCCACCGCAGGTAAGCCACTGACTGCTCATAAACTCCACTTTAAGAAAAAACTAACTACCCCTCAAACCCACAAACATTCAGTTGGTTTACTGTGTAAATGCTTGTAATCTTTTTTTAGTGCAGAGCAGTTGTAAGGACTTAGGTTACAAACTAAAAACCACAACAAAGAGCAAAGAAGGAAAAAAAAAGACCTCTATGAAGATGCTTTTACTAAGTAAAAGAGTCTGGCAGCGTCAAAAGACTCCAACTAATCCAAAGCTTTAGCCAGGTTTAGCCTAATGGAATTAGAGTTGAATAAAATGGGATTTACAGCTAACTTAGGATCTGAAACTGCAAGTTAGTACATTAGAACCTGAATATCTAAAAGTATGTCTGCATTCAAGCATGTTGTCTAAAATCTGGCTTGTGTTGCTCATGCTTAGAATACATTGATTACTTGTTTTAAAAGCAGCATCCTCTGAATGTTTTTCTTTTAATTATTATATTTCTAGGGACTGGAAGGGGGACTGTTTAATGGGATTGTCTATCATTTCAGTTCAAGAGCTTATTGCATTGTTTCAGTTTGCTGAGTTTTAAAACCTGTTTTGCAGTGTTTAGATGAGCTCGGATGCATTAACAGGCACAAGTGTTTATATCAAGCAAAGATGAGGGACGAGATGAAGGACTGGGCTGAATCCTACAATACAGTGACAATATCATCAATGCGCTGGAGCTACTTTAACTTTTTGTTTTTAGTCATGCTTTTTGGATGGAATAGGAAAACTATCTTTTGTTTAAAAAATGAGTGTGTGTTCAGCCCAGTTGAAATTACATTGCATTTTCATCGGTTTTCATTTAGTGAAAACAAAGTAAATTTGGGCCGACCGCGCTAAATGACATACAACTGTCTGTTTTACCTGTTAAACCGTACAGTCTAATATCCTGTGCACAGGAACTGAATCATCCCGTCGACTGTTTCTTTGCGTGGAGCTCGTGGAAAATTTGGGAAAGGTTCGGTTATAAACTGAGCTTCAGGCCTTGTCCGCATGGAACCAGTCTTTCTAAAATGTTCTTTTTATTTAATTTTCTAAAAATACCCCCGTAAACGCAGCGCTGTTTCAAGACACGTCTTCATCCACATGGAAACATTAAAAAAAAGACCCAAAACGCTGCAGTAACCCTGTCAGTCCTGTGTGTGGCGCTGTAACGCTGCCATGGAAGTACACCAAAAACAGGAATCAAGTCGTATGCCACACACTGGGTGCAAAACGTAAGCACAAGAAGAAGAAGACGATGCCGTCAGGTCGTAGGTCAGGTTAGAGGTTGGCCTCTGACTTTGATTTCAAAAGGTTGCATTTTGGGCGTCTACACGAAACTGTAAGTGTGGCATTTCAAGATATTTTCACTATAGAAGGTATTTTTTTTTTTTTTTTTAGAAAAAAAACTTTTTGGGTCTGTTTTCATGTGAAACGCTAAAAACTATCATGTCTTCACAACCGTTCCCGTGTGGACAGGGCCTCAAGCAGCTGGACTCTCTTTGCAGTTGCAGTTTTTTTTTTGCTTTTACAGCTTTTTTTGGAGCAGTGAAGTTTGTTCATGATAAATTGTTCTTGGGTCAAAAGTTCAAACTGTTTTTTTCTCTATAGTAGTTTCACATTTGTCCTTCACTTACTTTCTACGTACCGACAGGCTGCATTGAAAGCACATTCTAACATTACTTATCCACATACTTATCAGATAATAAAGAAACAGTTGAAGTTCTTTGAAATGAAGTTCTGTGACAAGTTAAAGAGCAATTAATATCTTACCTGTTGTAGATAGGGTGTCAAAAACACTCACTCTGGAGAAGTAGTTTACTACTGACTAGACTAACGGCTAGTCTGTGCATGGCCAGGACCCAGGTGGATCACTGACATTTTAAAACAACTTTAATTGCAGGTGTTGGCAGGAATGTCATTACCATTCTGCCAAAACATTTTTTAAAATTTATGTCCATGTAATTTAATTAAATGTGTTTGAATCGCTTTAAAATGTTTATAATGAGTTGCTTTAGGACGACAGCAAACCTCTTTGGTCTTGACCACATCCGGACTAGTTGTGAGTTTATCAGTTTTATTAATAATTAAACTTTTTTTTCTTCAAACTAAGCTGTTCGGAAAGCTATCTACAACAGGTAAGATAGTAATTTCTCCTAATGTTTCCACAGAAATCGCCATCAAAAGATCTGAACTACGTCTTTAAGCTCATTTATGGTTAAACATTCTGGATAAATTGCAGTCCAAGTTCTGTTGTAGATGCAATCCTATTTAAGGTTTATATAATATAACTGTGTTTAGGTGATGGGCTCATTTTGAGTAGTAATGTTTGCGCTCATAATTTACTGATTCTTCAATTGTATGTCATCTGCACAGTTACCGCTCAGAGCACGCCTGGTATAGTTCTGTGCAAATGTACATTTTTCCAAGTTGAATATCGTAGCTAGAGCTATTACCTTACAGAGAATGAATTGTGTTCAATGTACAAATTTGCAAATATCATATAAATCTGAGTGCTCAAGTTGTTTTGCATACTGTCTCTCGGCCTCATTTCTTTTTTGGTGTCGGTTTTGAATCAGCTTTGGATCCTGAAAGGCCGTTTTCTGTGTTGTCGATCCCTGATGAAGTTACAAGGCACTCCTTACTGCAGAGTGGGGACAAAAAAAAGGGGGAGTCGTGTTAGAGCACAGCACAGCAGCTCAAAGGCACGTGTCAAAATTACAGCGTTTAAAAAAAAAAAAACATCTACAGGAGGTTTTTCAGATTGAAATGCTGCCAACATCCAATGTAAGAGTACAAAGCAGCTGCACAGATTGGAAGTATGGAGACGGTTGTGGAAACTCACTTTTTCTCCTCGAGTTTAGCGAGTACAAAGAGGGTGAAGTTCTTCAGCAGCATGAAGCCAATCAGAAAGGCGATGGCTCCGCCCACAGCCGAGGCTATAATGATGGTCATCGTCTTGTCAGCCACCTTCACTGCGAACGTTAGCAGAGATCCAGGGGAGAAAAATCAAACATTTAAAGCCTCATAGAAGATTTGTTATATTTTGGGAAAACCTGAAGATCTAGTTCAGATCTTTAGAAGTGGAATTTTGTAGAAAACGTTACAAACAGTGAATATTTTACCTGATCTCTGAACAACCTCAGTTTGGAGACAATGACTGGATTGATGAGCTAACGGCTAGTCTGGGCTGGGTGAAGACCAAAGTGAACTGCTGCCATCTTTAAACAACTCAAAAAATTCATACAAGTTCATATAAGTGCTACTTTTTAAAACCTTTACGTCGCTGTTAATTTCAAATTACACAGTTGTTTTAAAAGAAATTTGATGATATTTCTACAGTGAGGGGCCTCAGGTTGCACTGAAAGTGCTACAGCTAGTTGCTGCTGCTATTTGTGCTTGCATATAACCATGAAATTTAATGTAAATAACATTTAATGAAAAATGCTGGTGTAGATTCGCAGTCATACAGGACATGGCAAAATCCTAAAAGCTTAAAAACAAAGCAACTGGACTTTTATTTTGTAGTAGAAAACATTTTGCTTCCCAACAGAGCATCTCGTGCACTTTAAAGCTTGGAACGCCACATGCTCCCTGGTTGGGACATTAAAAGAAGTCCAGTTGCTTTGCTTTTTAACTTTTAATCAGAAGTGGGAAAGTTTTGAAAATAGATTTCACTTGAACTTCTATGAAACTTTGGAGTACAGAGTTATTTCAAAAGGATGGCAATCCACTTTGGTCTTGATCTCTTTTAAACTAGCCCTTAGCTCGTCAATCCTGTCAGAGTCACTTATTTCTCAAATCTGAGGTTGTTCAAAGAGCCATCTACAACAGGTAAGATATTAACTGTTTATAACCTTTCCACATAACTCCACTCCAAAATATCAAAACTATCCCTTTAACGCTAAACCTTTAACAACACAATAGATGTATAAAACAGAATTCATTATTCTTTAAAAGTTACTGCCCATTTTAACAATGTCTGATTCATTTTACTGAAACCAGAATATCTTATGCTACTCTATAATTATCCTCCCATGTGACTCATTTTCTTTTAAACTCATTTGACTATCTTTGTATATCTGGCCTAATGTATATAATCTTTAAAATCTAGATACATGCTCTGATTTACTTTTACCTCGGTTTGCATTTTATGGAGTCATATTTGGCCAATCCAGAAGTCATGGCAGATTTTTGTAATATAATTAACTGAAGGAAGAATGGCCAGATTAGAGGGTTTCTGCCTACCAGAAGTTTGGAGGAAAAAATTCAACCGAGCAGATGGATAAAAATATTATGTCAACAGCATTTAATAAAATAAAAAAAAACTAAGCAGAATAGCTTTAATTTGAAGGGACAGCTTCATTTGTGTGATGGAAATAAAAATAATTTGGACTAAAAACTTATATTTAGCAACTCAAATTTTGTGCACTCACACTCGTCCACCACAATGAGGGTGAAGATGACGCTGTGGTTCCTGTCTTTCTCTTTGGGATTGCGTCCATAACACGTGTACTGGCCTGTGTCCTCGAAGGTGATGTTCCACAGCAGGATGGAGACATTGTTTTTGTGGTTCTTCCCCACGAACTCCACTCGCTCTCTGAATATCTTCACCGGCGGCTCCACGTCCTCCGAGGCTATCTCTGCTTCACACACCTGACGGGATCAGCAGGAGGTCATCCAACAATACCGCCTACGTGTTACCAACAGCTGAGTGGACATCTTTCAGGTGAGGCTTTACCTTTGTCATGATGCCACTGTCGTTGAATTGCCAGTTGAAGTAGAGGTTCTTGATGCCGATGCAGCTGGCGTACGTGCAGGGCAACATGACCGTGCTGCCATTCACCGCCTCCAGGTAGGGAATCTTCCCCACGGACATCTCCAGGCCCTGAGCAGACCACATACCTGAGGAAGAGGAGCAGCAGATAAGGAAAAATATTGCCTTCTACTGGAACACTTAAATTAAACATGAGGCCTGTGTGACAATTTGAAGCAAAGGAAACTGGGCTTCTTTTTGATGTTCATGTGGTTGTGGCCACACGATTTGGGGGTTTTCTGTATTTAATCACCACCTTTGATCGAAGAGATAGCTCAAACACTTCAAAGTTGTGTGCACTACCTCCGAGTAGTCAGTATCTTACCTGCAGCAGAGCGCTGTCAGAGTCATTTCAGTTTAGAGAATCAAGAAGTTCTCATGAAACCTTAAAAGATTCAAAGCTGGTGAAGTGAAAATGGTTATTTACAAAGATGCAAAAAAAATCTATGGGAAACACACACATACACACACACTTAAAATCGTATAACTGTTCAGGTTTAACACATAAAAACCCTAAAAATGGGACCAAATTTATTTTTGAAACACTAGAACACTTAAATGCGTTAAACACTGTGAATGATTTTATACCTTGCCAATTTCAAATTGTAAAAAAAAATAATAATAATTTTGCAAAAGTCCAAGAGTTTGCTGTGCCGAAGGCGAAGCTGAGCTTTGTGGGTCATGAGGCTGACATCTGGCATCGTCCATATTCATGACAATATCCCTTAGAACCGATCCAAAACATCCTGGAATATTTTACCAGTCACATCATTATGTAGAGTTTGACTGAGAGCAAACTGATGAGACATTAGATCAGTACGGGTGCATTGTTTCTAGGTGAAATACGGTTGTATTTTTCTGTAAGACATTGCATCTCACTGACGTGATTGTGGACAATTTAAACTCAAAGAGAAACTGCTTACCAGAAGTCCTGGTGAACCCTCCCACTGTGCCACACGTCAGGAGCATAGCAAAGCATATAAACAACAAGAGACTGCCAACGTTTCCGAGAGACGGACTCCTCTGTGCACAACGACTGCGCTATCTGTTTCCACAAGTTCTTCACCATTTGTCTATCCCTGTAAGAATCTACTTCTGACTGAGGGCAAACCACGAGATGGGGTGTCAGCAGGGGGTGCAAGTAGGAAAACATGTAATTTTTGTCAGGCACCCAGGTCAGCGAGACACACCTTCGGCTCTTCTCATGGAGTATAAACCAGCCTAAAGATCATGTTCAGTGTATTCAGTCTGCGTAACTATCCCGTCTAATTGTCAGGTGGTGTAACAATTTAAAACATCTCGTTCACTTGAACACCGACGATATTTCTGAGGTTCAAAGTTGTCTTAGATGGCTGAACTTTACTCTTAAATGACCTTCTTTAGACTAACCATTACCTCAATTCCAACTGAAATCACTGACTGCAGGCAGCTGCAGGAAAGATACTGACTACACACAAGTACTTCACACAACCCCACTTCAAAACATCTGAACTGTCCCTTTAAGAGCTTTATTGTGGCGCATCTATTTCATTGTCTTACAACATGGAAATTAACTGGATTTTGTATGTGGTTATAACCTCAATGATTATAATACTTTAGATTAATTAAGTTAAAAGTGGAAAAGAATTGTTTTATTAATTCTAAACATACATATAAAGTCAAAAAGTGGTGTGTGAATGATTTAAAGTGACCTAAAACTCTTGAGTCAAATTGTTTTAATATAGGCTTTATTAGAGAATTGGCTTAAATATTTTCCACTCTATGTTAAACCTAATGATAGTAGATTTTTTGGTGCATTCTGCCATTATGCACTCTCTCTATTATTGGCATTCAAGAACTGAAAGCCTCAGTAACACAAGCGCACCGCGTCCTTGCTGTGACATTACTGTCAATAAGAGCGGATGCAGTCTGCTCGTGCTACTTGTGAAAAGTGTAACTCAATACGAGGGATCACTGGGGTCAGGAAGTGGCAGCAGTTCAATTCTGCCCTCACTGATTTGAACAAAGTAAAAGAAAATTTAAGTATATTTAGTTGTTATGTCTTCCTCTTTCCTCTGTAAATGTAGCAGGTAAACTAGCACCGCTCAGTTTAGCTTTCAGGTTCAAATGTTTCATTTCCAGCAGCTGGAGGACAAACAGAAGGATCGAGGCCGTGATGAGCGGTCTCAGGAGCAGCTGTGGTCCGTGTGATTCTGCCCCTTGTTTGGAGAGCACCGTGTTACTCTCACCACGCGGTCAAGGTCAACGTCAGGCAAACACCACTGCAGCATTCGAGGGGGGGGGGACTCTGTTAAGACATGCAGAGGTGGCTAAACACAGCGGAGGAGAGCGTGTTGTAATCTGGAAATAACACTGAAGCGTTCCCATTTCAATTTGTACCTCCGACCGCAGTGATGTTCGTTTGAAACATTTTGACATTTGTTCCTCTAAGATTTTCATCACCCACCACCTCAAAAGGTAATTTGTCTGCATCTGTGTGCGTGTGCTTGCGTAACTGTCTGTTAGCAAAATATCTCATGACCCAATGAATGGATTTTAATGAAACTCACATAAAGTAATCACTGGATGTGCGTTTACAGCTGATTAACTTTTGGAGTTAACTTGATTGAAGATGGCCGCCGCAGCTTATCAAACACAGAAAACACAAAAAATGGCTAAAACTCAGTCAGTCCTACAAATATTGAACTAAAACTTGGTGTGGTAGTAGTTGAGAGGGATCCCTGACACATACTCTGAGTGCTAACAAAATGTATGAAATATATATTTTTTTGGTTTTAATGCTTGAAGTCAACCCTGTCTGTCTGTTAGTGATCTACCTCATGAACCACGAGATGGATTTTAATGAAACTCTCAGGAAGTAATCACTGAATATAGAGTATGTCAACAACTGAATAATCCTTGGATTCAGTCTGATTCAGGATGACCACCACAGCTAAGTGACATGAGAAAACGCAAAAAAAGGTCAAAGTCAGTCAGCTTTCCAGATACTGAGCTAAAAGTTGGCGTGGTAGTCGCTGACACTCACTCCCAACACATACTCTGAGTGCAAACAGATAGTGTGAGATCCTGCAGTTACACGTTATTTTCAAGATTTGATCAAGACGTTTCTACCCGAGTCATTTTTCAACATAGGAGGATTTTAGGTTTCTATCTCTGGCATGAAAGGCAGCGGGTGATATGCATTCCTTCAAGGAATAATAAGCCTTTATTTTGGTTGGCGTTCCTCATTTTGTCACTACCATCACTAAAACTGCAGGGGAAAAAAAGTGGATTAGCATTTAGTTTTGCCCTTATCATAGTTCAGTTTCATTTTTTTTCTCTTCCAAGAAGTGTATGAAACCAGTTTTGTGAGTCTTCAGATAAAAGTAGAACAGTGGTGCTCCACTTTCTATCCTACATATGTCAAATGGAGACCTTTATTTGTTCAATTTGCTGATAAATGCCCGCAGCAGGATTCTGAAGAATCTTAAGGAAACAACAAAGACAAAAAGCTATGAAATAAAATTAATATTAGCATGTTTCTGTCTTTTATAGATGAAAGTATTTCAGGATGCAAGTGCTGTCCTTATAATGTACATCCCTTTGTAGAAAGCTGCTTTAAATGTGAAAAAACATAGGTGACAAATTTGTGCTTGTAGTTTCTGTCTCGCTCTCTAACATTTTAAAGGGATAGTCTGGTCATTTTTGAAGTGATGTTCCGTCAGATAGTTATCAATAGTTAGCCATAACATCAGTCATAGAGCACAGAGTGTGGAGAAAAGGGCAGAAGTCTTCCTCCAGGCGAGGCCAATGGCTGGCTAACTGAGAGCCTGTCATTTTTCAGGCTGATAAAAGAACTCTTTCTAAAGAAATAAAATAAAATCATACTGGTGTGCTACATGTGGAGGTTTAATGTTAGCTGATGCAGCGTTCTTTCACATTGGTATGTAGCTTTGGAAAAAAGAGTGGATGAAGACTTCTGCCCTTTTCTCTGCAGTCTGTGCTCTATGCCTGATCTCACAGCTGATAAGGTACTAACGATGGATAACACTCTGACAGAACATCACTTCAAAACTGGCCAGACTATCCCTTTAACACCAACACACAGAGTGGTTCATATGAACACAAACTGAGCCATCTGTTCACAGGCTAAAACAATCAATGTAAAATAAAGTGCACAGAAAAGTTATAAATGGTGAAGCTATTTTTAACCTGCAGTTTCACCTGCTTGGACACCTGCATCTGCACATTATGTCTACTTTGCATTTTTTGTCTTGCAAGTGGCCACAACACTTCTGGTTCGCTCTAAATAAAGGCATTAACTATAAAAAAAGCCTCTTTTTAGTCCCAAACAAATAAGAAAATAAACTATATAATAACCTGCCAACACTGTGACACTATTCAGTCTGTTCATAGATTCATTGCAAATATAACAACTATATAATGAATTGTTAGAATAAATAACATTACTGAAATAAAAATGTTTAAAAGGTACACTTATAGCTTTTAGTGTGATAATGTTAAGTATGTGTTTGGGATGACTCTCAGCTACTACCACAACACATTTTTAGCTCAGTATCTGTAAAATTGGCTGATTTGTAGCAGATTTTGTGTTAACTAAGGTGGATTAGCTGTAGCGGCCGTCTTGAATCAGGGGGACTTCAAAAGTTAATCAGCTGTAGATGTTCATCCAATGATTACTTTCTGAGAGTTTCATTGCAGTCTGTCCTGTGGTTCATGAAATATTTTGCTAACAGACAGACAAACAAACACATGCACTCACATACTGACAATTACATCATTGCCTGCCTTTCAGGACAGTAGCTTTAAAGATAAACTTGTCCGTTCTTTTAATCTAATATAACTTACTGTCAAGTAAAACCGAACAGTTTCCTGTACAAAAACACATCCTTAAAAGTTTATATTTACCACCTTTGATTTATGCAGCTGTTAGCTATGACTGGTTTCAGGCCAGTAAGACACTTTGCTCTATCTGAACCAGAACAATCTGCTGTAAAACACCGGGCCAAGAGTGCATGACGCAGCTTTTCTTTTTATTACAGGGTCACTTTACACATCTAGCACTTCCCTTTGTTCTCTTTTGCTCGTCGACAGGTTTGAACCTGAGAATCTGTCGTTTCTGCAGGAGATTATTAGTCATTTGAAGCCATCAGGTTCTCCAAACAGTGCTGTACCTCCTTGACTTTTTGAAGATCTTTCCCTCCCCTCTAGGACCATGTCCACTTGAACCTAGTCTGCCCTCAGGTGTGGTCCCTGACCATTTTGAAAAATGCAGTGGTGCAACCTCTAATTAAAAAAACCTGGACTGGATCCTACATTTTCTGCTCGCTATGGCCCGTTTGTTGCTCGAAGAAAGTGCGCAGCCGGTTAATTGTCTTTCTTGAGGACCGTAGTGTTCTGGAGGTTTTCCAATTCGGTTTTAAAACTTTCTCCAGCTCCGAATTGGCTCTTTTAGAAGTCTTTAACGATATCCTTTTAGCTCCCGGCTCTGGTGACTGTGTCATCCTTGTGCTTTTAGATTTAACGGCTGCGTTTTGACTAAGTGGATCATGATTTTCTGCTATTTCGTTTGGAGCAGTGGATGGGAATCAGCAGCATTGCTCTGGAATGGTTCAGGTTCAGCACCCTCCTCTTCTCCTCTCTCTTGTGGAGTCCCATAAGGCTCAGCTTTAGGTCTTCTTCTTTTCTCTCTCCGTCTCCTCCCACTTGGTCCCACAGTCAGAAAATACCCTCCTATAAAGACAAACGCAGACTCCATCTATCCGCTTCTTAGGTGTCTTGAGGAAACAAAAGCCTTGATGGCATTCAACGTTTTGATTCTTAATAAGACCAAAAGTGTGAGGATTTTTGGGTCCTCCCCTGTAGATGTTGGACCCTTGACCCAGTATAAGAAGCTGACCGTGAGGACTTTGAGGGTTGAACTGGATCCTGAGCTTCAGCCAGATCAGGGCAGACGTTAAAAGGAGTTTTTATCCTTTGAGGCAGCTGGCTAAAGTAAAACCTGTCCTTCCAAGGAAGCACTTTGAGACAGTAATCCTCACCTTTCTCACCAACATGTCTGGATTACTGTAATGCCCATTATGTGGGGGTTAGTGGGTCCTTCATTAACTGGCTGCAGAGGGTCCAAAATGCTGCTGCGCGACTTTTAACTGGCATAAATGCGAGCACATCCCCCCTCTTTTTATCCTCCTTCCAATGGTTGCCTGTGCATTTTAGGATCCATTTTAAAATACTTTTATTTGCTTCAAAGTCTCCGAATGGCCTGGCCCCACCCTACCTATGCGAGCTGATGCATCCTTAGAAACCCACCCGCTCACTCAGATCAGCTGTCCAGAGAGGCTCAAACTCGGGGTGTGTGTGTGTGGGGTGGGGGTGGGGGGGGAGGCCAGACATGTTTTAGCAGCTCCTAAACTGTGGACCAATCTGCCCCTCCATCCCAAACAGGCCTCTTTATTGTCTGCTTTTAAAACTCTTTGTAAAGAGATTTTATTTGATTTTCTTCTTCTTTTTCTCCGATGTTTAATTTGACAGATTTGATCACTTCATCAGATTTTTATGTGTGTTTGTTCCTTGGTTTTAATTTACTCATGGTTTTAACTTTTTGTTGTTGCTTTGCATGAGTTGTGTTTAATTGTCGACTCTGAGCAGCATTTTAATCTGTTCTGGTGTTTTAAAGTGCTTTATGAATAAAGTTGGATTGTAGATTATAGAGCTCATATGTAAAACAATGTGGATAAAAGAATAAATTTGGTTACCTGCAACTTTTATAACTTCCCCTTAAAGGGAAAAAAAAACTACTTTTTTTTTTTTTTTTTGCTAAAACTTGAACAGTTAAGCTCATTTTAGTCGTTCTGGCAAAGCCAAGTTTGCTCTGAGAACAAAACTGGCCAAAAATTTATGAAAGAAATAAAAAAAATGTAATTCAGTGAATTAACTCACATTTAAAAAGTTTCTGCACATGCGGCCCTAATAGACATCAGTTTTAGATCAGGAGGAGCAATGTCCCTCCATCACACTGATGTAAAACAAAGGGAACTGATAAATGCAGGAAGGACACAGAAGATAAAAGACAGACTTTACCATACAGCAAAGTGAAGACGACGCTGAAGGCTGCGTATGGAGCGCCTGACTTCAGAGGCTCAACACCGATCCAAAGGACCTCCATGGCAGCTCGCTTTGCCCCGAAACAAATGATGCTGCAGGATCCAGATCAGGCTGACGCAGCTGGCAAAATACTCCTCAGCACAGCTCAGCCTCTCTGATACGCTGGAGGAGAATTGGAGGCTGATGTCTGAGGGCCTGGAACTGAAAAGCCTCCTCAAAAGCTCCAATTTGAACTCAAAAAGCTAAAAAAAACGAGAAAAAGAAAATCTTAAGCAGTTAGAAGGCAATAAAAAGCACAAGAAGTTCAATATAAAGTTCAGCTTCCCTGCATGTCAGAAGAACGATGAAGCCACTTATTGTGAAAGTGAATAAAACCCAGGAAAAAGTAACTAAAGTAGTCCATATTTCAGCTGAAGTTTAGTCATGCCTACCTGCTCCTGGGCTCGGTGAGGGCCCCCCCCCCAGCCCTCTCCCCCCCCCAGTCCTCCCCGGCTGCTCGTACAGCTGAGTCAGTGAGGACAGAACAGAAGCAGAGCGGCAAACTCTCCCTGCGCAGAGTCAGGGTTCACACAAGGAGAATCTGCCAGCCAGCACTTTCTCTGCAGAGACAGCCACGGTGCAGTGCCGGCCGGGAGGAGAGACAACTGAAGACCAGAGCAGGGTGGGTGGCGGTGGAGGTGGTGATGGTGGTGGGGAGGAGGAGGAGGAGACGAGCAGAGAGACGAGGGAGACAGGAGCAGGCCGCTGTTCTCGTCCCATCCGCAGCAGAGCCCTGGTGAGCTGAATCTGTCCTTCCAGCCGTCCCACAACTTTTCCTCTGTCCTCTCCGTTGGCTGCTCGCCACTTCTCCTCATCGCTCCCGCTCCCTCTCCATCACCTGCCCCCCACCTTACCCCACACCCTGCATCCTTCTATTCTTTCTCTCCCCCCAACAGCCCCTCTCACTCACCCACTCCCTCCCTCCTTCTCCCTGCTTCTCCCTTCCTTTTGCCTCATCATCCTCCTCCCCATCTTCTTGACCGTGTGTGTGTGCGTGTGTGTGTGTGTGTGTGTGTGTGCCGGAGCGTTTGTGAAGATCAGAGAAAAGTTCTGCAGTGCTGGCTGAGGAGGAGGAGGAGGAGGAGGAGGATGTGTCGCACAGCTTCAGGGCCTCAGTCGGGACACGCAGCCATTCATAAACTCCTTCATTGATAAACTGTACTTCATTAGCATCAAAGAATTACAGCAGGAGAGGAAACAGTCCCTTTTTTCCCATAATTCTTAATTTCATCAGCTGTCAGTGAGGCACGCGTGGGAACTTTGTGCTCCTTCCCTCTCCGGAAGGTCAAACAAGGACTTCATCTGTTAGCCCTCAGAGCATGTGTTGGGGATGACTATCAGTTACTACCACACCAAATCTTAGCTCAGTCTCTGTAAAATGCTCCGGGTTGTCCCCATTTCTGGGCTCACTGAGGTCGATTAGCTGCGGTGGCAGGGTTGGGGAGTAACTAGTTACATGTAACTGTGCCACATAAATGGATTACAAAAGAAACATAACTGCAGTTCATCACAGTTACCTTCCATGATCACGACTTACTTTACACTTTCAAAAAAGCTATAGATGAGCGCTTATTTGGGGCTTTTTCTTTTCTTGTGCACACGGTGTTGTCACAACCTTAGAAAGGGGTTTAACAGAAGTCAGTGTTGAGTAGTGCTGCGAGGTCATCGCCATCAGCCACAGTCGCCAAGGTTATCGTTCAAGTCAAATTTTAAGAAAACGGAATCAAAAAAAGTAACTAAACGTAATTAGCTACTTTACTTTCCATAAGGTTATCGAAACAGTTGTGCTACTAATTGCATTTTAAATGGAGTAACATTTTCAAAGCAGCCATTCCAAAGCTTTGTGGCGGCCATCTTGAATTGAGTTGCCACCAAAGGTTTAGCAGTTGTAGAGGTGATCACTTTGAGAGTTTCCTTAAAATCTTCGCAGTGATTTTATGGCAGCGCGTGATGAAGAGTGCAATGATATAAGTGGATGGCAGCAGGATGGCTTTTTTTGTCTGCTCAGTAATACTTCCCCATTAGTCCAAAACAGCTGAGCACTGCGTGTCCAATTTACTCCAGGACATGATGGAGAAAGTGCCTACCTCAGAGTTTCCAGATTTGATTAGTCATCCTCAGACGTGGCAGCGATCGGATTCCCAGACGTCAGTGGTGGGATGTAAAAGAGTATTACTCTAAACCGAAGGTGGTTTTATAGTGGTCCATAGGCTGAAAGACACTAAATGGTTAAATGGAGAACAATAGAGTTAAGGTACGTCTCAGGAACAATGAGGCTGAATCAAGGTTAAACACACTAAACTAAAGTGCAGAAGTAAAACAGCTGGGTGACATTTTCAAATAAATTTACAACCTGGTGTTCATTTTATTAGAAACAGTTATAGGTAAAAGCTTGAACATTGTAGGTAAAATGCACATTTGCAGACCAAACTTCAGTGCAGAGACATCTGCTTTGGTCTTTGTTCTCCCAAGATGATACCTTTTAGATTCTGCTTTTTTCTAGAGTGTGTAGTCTTCTGAGCTGCTGGTTGCCACGGACACAATTAGATGAAATCACGCACAACGTCAATCAAATCACCACAATGGAGCTGTTTCCTTTTTTGTTTGTTTTGTTTTGTTTTTTCTGCTGAGGGCAAGTTTAAAATCAGAGGCTTCAAGTCATTTCAGGTTTTGATACTGGGGAAAGAAGTAAAGAGCTAAACAAAACACTTCTTTGCCTCTTTAGCAAAACATCACATTAAAACGAGTCACCTCAACTAGTTCGTCCATCCATCCATCCGTCCATCCTCACAATTTGAGACTTGCGTGTCACACATTTGCCTTAAAGCAAAAGTCTGGATCTTTTGAATTAGATGAAAAAGTTTTGAACAATTAATATCTTGCTTGTTGTAGATGGCTCTAAATCTCTAAATCAGGGGTTTAGGGGGTTTTATTTGAAGTTTTTCTTGTTTCCCTGCTCCAACACACCTGATTCAGTGGTTAAATCACCTCTTCATGTTCTGCAGAAGCCTGTTGATCACCCATTGATTCAAATCAGGTGTGTTGGAGCTGAGAAACAAGTAAAACATGCAGGACGGTGGCCCTCGGGGAACAGGATTGGACACCCCTGCTCTAAACAGGAGTCAGTCTTGTCAGTTTTTCATTGCGGGGTTAGTTGCATTATTTGCACTGATATTGGCAGCAGCAGCTAGCTGTAGCACTTTCTGTGCAGCCTGTAGCACTTCTGTCAGAATATCATAGTTCTGCCAAAATAAGAATGTAATGTGAATTGACAGTGTTGTAAAAAACAAGTATTTTTGAGAATTAGACTATGTCATTTAAGGCGGTATTCAATACAAAGAAGATATTAACTGTTCATAATCTTTCCATAGAGCCTCACTTCCAAAATGGTTTGAACTATCCCTTTAAGGCTCAGGAGCAGTAAAGCTGCAGAAACACCGTCCAGAAGCATGAAAGGAGTGTGGGGTTACGAAGACACAAGCACTGTCACAGAAAATGCTGCAAATAATGTCCCGACTGAGGATTTAATAGATGCAGCTTGAGTCGCCCTCTCAGTCTAACTTTTCTCAGTTTTTTTATTATTGTTGTTTTTGTTTTTTAATTGTCTGTCGTCTTTTTAACAAGAAGACTGAAATCCAGCTCCAGAGAGCAAGGTTTCCGTCCGAGCAGACAGACGCCGTGGGATGGTTCTGGTAGAGGATGACAGGAAGCAGACGGACAAAATCCTGACCAAGGTGGTTTTTTTACCATCTGCCGGGCATGTTGCGTACACTGTAATGTGCTTTATTCATACAGATGCCCTACTTTCTGTGTGGAAGGAAAACACATGCCCTGACAGATCCTTTCTTTCCCAGGGTTGTGCTGTTACTTGTGTTGGCAACTGTTTGGCTTTAAGTCGTTAAAGCCCTGTAGCACCTGAGATGTGTGTGTCCTTGCTGCTGGCAGCACACATCTCGCTGCGGTGATCCCAGAGGGTCCTCGTTGTGCTGAGGGCGCCTCTTCACGGCGCCGGTGACTCATGACGTGGAGCACATGTGCAGCACAGTCCACCCGATCCACCTGATCCTGTTTTTAAGGCCGTTCCTGTGTGCGTTGGACGCTCAGGTCCTGCTCGGGTCCTGCTCGGCTCTGCAGCGGCACCCTGTCTTTCTGCAGCAAAGCGCTGTTTTTGTTTTTTCTCTCTTATTGCAGTTTTGGAAGAGTTCCCAGTGCTGCTGCTGCTGCCGCTGCTGCATTGAGACTCCAGTGGAGGGGCCCGGAAAGATGAGCGCTGTGCATGCATCCTTGAAACGTTACTCCCTATTTAATGTTACCTCTCACACACACACACATCCATGAAGCTGCCCTTTGTCCTACTCATACCGTTCCAGTATTATCACATGCATCAATCATGATTAAATGGATTCAGTTTAAACAAAATGAGTCCAAATCAAGCAGAAATAGTTTGCATTTCAGGCGAAGTCGTGTGAAATGATGCAACCTTAAAACAGCTTCTGCCACAAATTAATTAACAATAATTAAAGGCGTAGCGATCCTTGAAGGAATGCATATCGCCCGCCACGTTTCAAGCCAGATTTTTTTACAACTAAGATCATTTAATGATGAGAAGGAACGCAGTTACAGCTTCTTTGGTCGACCCACGTAAATGACATCATCGAAACTCACGCGAGATCTTCCATGACTCTCAGCTACTACCACTCCACAGCTGAGCTCAACACCCGTCAAATGAACCGAGTCGTAGCCATTTTTTTGCGTTTCCTAAAGTTGATTTGCTGTGGCAGCCAGCGTTGAGTCAGGCTGACTTCAAAGGTTAATCAGTTGTAGACGTGCTGTCAGTAATTAATTTCGAAGAGTTTCATTAAAATCGGTCCACTGGTTCAGGAGATATTTTGCTAACAGACAGACAGGGTTGACTCCAACACTTAATGTTGCAGTATTAAGCAAAGGTCTTGCACAACGAGCAGTGCTTGGAAAACGTGTTGTGAATGATTCTCACCAACTACCACACCAAATTTAAGCTCTATATCTGTAAAACTGACTGAATTGTAGTTATTTTTGTGTTTACTAAAGTCAGTTAACTGTGGTGGCCATCTTGAATTGGATTGGCTCCAAATGTTAATCAGTTGTCGATGTGCATACAATGAATATTTCCTGAAAGTTTCATTAAAATGTGTTCAGTGGTTTATGAAATATTTTGCTAACAGAAGCATTAAAATCATTCATGTTAAATGTTTCCGGCTGTCCTGCTGTTGCTGGTCCTATAGATGGCCCTGTGACTCAGTGCTGTGAGAGAAAATTAGAGTTTGGACAACTATCAGCCGTGAAAGTTTTAGAAATAAGCAAAATCATTGTTTTAATTAACCTGGACAAGTGCTATAATATTCTACATTAAGACTGGGACAAATTTGAGGATTTGTGATTTTTTTTTACCATCTTTCACTTGATCTTTACAAAGGTGGTTCATATAAATGTAAGATGTCTTTGAATAATAGCTATAAAACAGGATAAAAACTAAATATTCATTAGAGCAGGTTTTTCACCCCCAGCCCTCCGAACCCAACACGCTTAAACATGTCGGCTTCTTCTTAATAACCGTACAGGTGGTGGTTGAGTGAGAATACTTTATCCATTAATCATTTCACCTCTGCCCTCCGCCAGTAACTGTTCTTGATTACAAGAAATCAGCTTCAGTGTTGCTGATTTGTTTTTTTTTACTTAAACACCTAAAGAACCTAAATCTAAATGTTCTAAGTTTTTGTTTCAAGACTGAATTAAGTTTGGATTTTAAATCTTCAAAGTTGTATGTTGTAAAGTCACACCATCCCGGAGAAAAATGGATTAAATGAATGATTTAAAGCCCCCATAAAACAATTATGTTCATGCTGAACTTCCGACTGTAGGAAATCTGATGAAATTTATCTCGATTCACCAACCAGAAGGTTTTTAAAGGGGGGACCAGATGAAGGCCCGCTGATAATCCTGGGGTGGGTGACACCAAAACCTAAAGCCACAACAGAGTTTCAGGAGTTTCTTCATGCTGTTGTCATGTAAAATGTTGCATCATTTTCAGGGAATGGCCCTGTTTGGTTTCTTACTCTCCCGTTGAGATTAGTGAGAACAGCACAGTCTCTCCTCAGCTCCTTCAAGTTTGTCCTCTCTAAAATTCATCGTCACATTTGAATTAATTCTTGAAAGAATGAGTGTCGCCCACCGACCTGCGTGCCAGAGTTATATATAAGTTACATACATGTATCTCGTGTGATCTGTTAGCATTCAGAGTATGAACTAGGAAAGACTCTCAGCTACTACCATACCAAACTTTCACTCAATACGTGTAAAACAGACTGAGTTACAGCCATTTTTGTGTTAGTTAAAAAGGCTGTGGCAGCCATCTTGAACTGGATAAACTCCAGACATTAATCAGTCGTATATTTACAGCCGACAGTTACTGTCTGAGAGTTTCATTGTAATCTGTCCAGTGGTTAATGAGATATTTTGCTAACAGACAGATTATGCATATAAGACTGTCTGGCCCTGGTGATTCAGCCATTCTATGAGATCGTTGACATTACAGCAAGGTCGTCATCTGGTTTGAGGGGGTCCTTACACACACACGCACCAATTACAACACATGCACTAGTTTTTATCTTACACACTTTTTAAAAGAAAAACAGTGGCACCTTAGGGGTTTGAAGCTTGAGTAATACATAATACCTCATTATAATTAGTTTTTTTTTTTTTTTTTACATTTTTTTGTAAATCTTTTCTGCTACTCATCATGCATAGCAGGAAATTTAGTGACCTACCTGTGTGTGTGTGTGTGTGTGTGTGTGTGTGTGATGAAAGCAGGACGTACAGTCGTGCCTTGTAGCAGCTGGGGAAAAAACCTGTAGAAGCAGAATATCTGCCACTAAAGTGCTTTTCGACATAGATAAATAAGGCTCAGTATTCCTTTCTAGGTATGTTTCTACACGTTTAATGTCTTTTCTTCAGCCTGTCTCAGTAATTCTTTAGGTAAACAGGATTAAGTTTTGTTTCCACCAGGGCTGAACACAGAATAATCCATTGTTCTTAAATCAGGTGAAAATCTATTATTCACCCATAAAAATAAATAAGATAAAAACTGAGGGCTGCTGATACTCCTCGTTGTTTCCTCCGTGCCTTTATCTCAGTCTCACAGCTTTACAAAGACCAGGTGGGGTTTCCATTCTTATCTTGTAATACTTGTCCAGTTAGTGTTTAGTCTGAAAGAATTTACAGTTTCTCCCACTGAGCATCAACTCCCCTCGCTAAAAAGGTTTCCACCCATCAATAATGAAGGGCGTGAGAAGCCACGAGCCGCATGAGCTGTGAGCTTCGGTTGGGATCTATGGAAAAAGTCTGTAAACATGTCAGGCCTGACACACAAAGGAGCGGCTGAATGGTTGGCATGTTAACCAACCAGTTCATGCAGACGCCTGGTGTGTTCACACCCTCACACATTTGTGTCAAAGCATGAATCAGAAGCTGTCAGACAATAACTCTTTATTCGAAAACTGAAAATATATTTGACGAGTTAGAGTTTGTTCAAAAACAAAAACAACCAAAAAAAACTAAACTCGTAAAATTTGTATTTTATTTACACCGTGTACAAAAATATCAGCTCATCTGTACAATGTTCCCACCGGGAGTAAAAGGTGATTTATAAAAACTTGTGGTGAATATTGTAGGGGCTCAACTTACAGTCATGGAAAATAAAATTCTCTCTTTCAAGTCTACGGTTTTACAGAGGAGAACTTCATTAAAATGATCTGGTTTTTAATCAGGTTCTAAATGTAATAAAAATCTATCTTCAAGTGTACAAAAACGCACAACTAATACCACCATTTTATGATGTATTACACACAAAACAAGCCAAAATGTAAAAACGTTGTGAGTGGGAAACCACCCTGGTGAACTGATCATCCTCAGTGTCATCGTCTCTATAAAATCAAACGTTTGTATCTGGAGCAAACAGGGTGTGTGTAAACACAACGCCAAGGAGGAAAGACATCAGCAATGACCTTAGAGAAGCAGCTGTTACAGCTCATCAATCTATGAAGGGTTAAAGGTCAATCTAGAGTCCATCATTCTACAGAG
Source organism: Kryptolebias marmoratus (assembly GCF_001649575.2). Classification (NCBI taxonomy): domain Eukaryota; kingdom Metazoa; phylum Chordata; class Actinopteri; order Cyprinodontiformes; family Rivulidae; genus Kryptolebias; species Kryptolebias marmoratus. The sequence continues at coordinate 15,680,740 of NC_051442.1, forward strand.
AAAACAATTAATCACAAGAGGAAAATATTCAAAACAGCTGCCCGTCTTCACAGGAGTGAACATCCGAGCAAATTCACCCTGACGTCAAACTGCACAACGCTCAGAAAAAACTGCAAAAAACCCCCCAAGATCTCCATCTCAGACTCTACGGCCCTCAGTTAGCAGGTTAAAGGTTAAAGTTCATGACAGGACAATTAAATAAAGACTCAAAGGGAAGGGGTACCAGGAGGGAGCCTCTTGTTTCTAAAAAAGAACATGGCAGCACGACTTAGGTTTGCAACGCAGCATCTGAATGAGCCAGAAGACTTCCTTCGGACAGATGAGAGCTGTAGTCCAGGGTCTAACACGAGGTCCCCAAGTCAGCGGCAAATCTACAACAAAACGGCTGAAAAAGGAAAAGAATCAAAGTGTTGCAGTGATCCAGTCAAGGCCCACGCCTCAGTCTGGTTGAAATGTTGCGGTGGGAAACAAATATCTGCAAACCTCGATGAGCCTAAGCAACGCTGGAAAGAAGAGTGGACCAAAAATCCTCCACAACGGAGACAGAGACTGACAGATCCGTCAAGTTTAACTGCTGAAGGTGCTGGATCAGCCAGTTTCTGCATTTTGACTTTGTCTTTGTTTGATAAACAAGGACGCGATGGCATCTGTTGCATGTTCTTTGGAGGCTCGAGGATCATTTTAGAACCATGACCATATTATTTTTATTATATCCCGATGTGTAAAACCGCAGACTTGAAGGAGGGTGGACTGTTTGTCTCCTCATGACTGTAAATGAACGTTACCTGCAGTGGCTTGAAACGCTAGGCAGGAGCCAAACTTTGATGAAGGTCTGCTGTTATAAAAAATCTAATTAAGAAATGTGTTTACAGACTGCAGAACTCCAAACCAACATCGCAGACATTAAACGACAATTACGAACAAACATTACAAGGAACAAAATTACAAAACAATTTTACACTTTAAACTCCATTTCCAAATGTCAGACAGTATTACTTTATATATGAAAAAAGTTGTGCAAGAATGTTTAATTAAAAAGATTTTAAAAAGCCATATTATTCCAAAGGAAATGAGTGAGAAACGAGCTCCAGATGTTTTCAGTTCATCTCTCAGACGCTCTCACATAGTGTCTGAGGTTGAGCACAACTGAAGACAACATAAGGGAAAATATTAGTGAAAGAGAAGGAATGCACTGCATTCAAAACACTATCTCTGGTTCTGCCTCGCCCTATCCATTATTATTATTATTATTCATTGTGAGAAACTGAATAATCTATAAGTTCAGGAACCAGAAATCTGATTGTTAGGTCAAATTATACATTTAAACTTTAAGCCAATTTTAATGGGGGGAAAAAAAAGCTGATTGTGTTAAAATGTGCATCTATCTAATCATCGTCGTCATCGTCGTCATCGTCATCGTCGTCGTCGTCGTCATCATCGTCGTCGTCGTTTTCTTCAAGCCCATCTTCTTCGTCATCGTCGTCGTCACTGCTCGGCTCCGACTCGTCATCGTCCGAACTTTCCACTATTTTCTTTGTCGCAATTAACAGGTGAGCTGCCTCCGCGGGCGAACTGCCGCACACATGCAGCCACAGACAACGACAGAAGAACAGTGAGACGGGCCGTTCGGGGACATAAACCCATCCATTTTTTTTTTTTCATTTTACAAACACCCGCTATCAAAACTAACACAGAGAGAATACCCAGAATCCTCAGCTTGATACCAAGGAAGCCCAGAGAGTCAATGCACCGGATGCACCAGAAGAGCCGTTTTTATCCACCGACTCATTGTTCTCCTGGGTTTGGGGAGTTCCTCACCGGAGTTCGAAGAGCGGCACTGAAGCCTCAGTTGTTAGTTCAGCTGTTGCTCACAGATGGGGGAGAAAATAAAAAGGTTTCTAAGAACTGCTTTTAGCCTTTGCAGCCTCTATTCCTGCTTCCCCGGGAGAAGACTTCAGCAAGAACGTTAAAGGTTAATTCACCGCAGCAGTTTTCTGTCTGGAGTGGGACTGACTGCTTTGCGTTTCTTTTACTACGAAACGATCGGCGGGTCATTTTTATAAAGTCACTGCTGCTGTGAATTAACGTAAAAGGTTTTGAGACCCATCCCAAGAACAGCCTGTTCATATTTACAACTCCTAATCTACTGCTTAAATTTCCTTAAAAGAATAAAAATAAAAAAAGTTCAATTTTAGTTGTTGCAGGTTTAAAAAAAAAAAAAAATTTTAAAGTATAAAATTGTTGTGTCTCTAATACTGCAGCAGACCAAATCATCTACAGAGATATCTGAGGAGTTCGTGACGGAGGAGCAAATATGGAAGACAATCATGCCGTTTTGTTTGTCTCTTCCAGAAACATGGACCCAAACAGCCTACCAGACTTCATCCCAAGAGGATCGGAAGAGCTCCGGTTCTCTGGCTCTCACCATACAGTCGGGTCTCTCTTATACTCCTCCTCGGGGTGCATCTCTAAGTCATGTTCCAAGCGTTTTTTCCTGCAGGCCCTCACTGCCACGAAGATGCCGAGGAGGACCAGAATGCCCAAGCAGGTGCCTCCAATGACCGACGCCAGGACGGTGATCTCAGACACGGACGCTAGAAACAGATTAAAAAAAGACAGAAAAAAAAGAAAAAGAGCGTCCAGTTTGTTTTTAACTGGTGCATTACAGTCGTTCATTAGCTCCAGAGCTGTAGAGGAGGCCTAAAACAAGAGTTTCACTGATGTCACGACTGAAGAGATGAGATAAGTCAAACATCTCCTCAAACATACACAAATTCTCATGAGCTGATTTATTTATACTAGAAATACATCTTTCAAAAAGCTACCGAGTCCTTAAGTAGTAATCAGTCTGACCTTTGTTGACGACTTTGAGGACAGTCTCTCCGTTAACGCCATGCACGTCTGGACGGTTGCGCACCTGGCAGATGTAGGTACCGTTGAATGTTGGAGGCACCTTCTGCAGGGTGATGGAGGCATCTTTCCTCATGACGTCTCCTGACCACACCACGTGTCCTTTGAAACGCCCAGACTCAGGAGGGTACGGAACCTCTTGATAGTAAAACACCTGGAACATACATATTTAATAAAAAAAAAAAATACAGCAAACGCAGAGATGGGAATAAATCAGTAGGCGAAATGGTTCAGTTTATGGAACGCAGCTGCCGTCCGGTTTGGCTAGTGGACAAACCCCATGTTTGGCTTGTTTAAAAGCTGAGGGACAGCACTGGGTTGGGAAATAACACCAACACAGAGGCAACAGAAAGATCAGGACCCTGGAGAAGTGTTCTTAAAGCAACTTTTGTTTAAAGAAGAACTTGTTCCTTTTAAGAGGCTGTTAAACTCTTACCAAGGACCATCTAATAACGGGCAAGGAGAACCATGCTGGCTTTGGTGCAAACAGATTTAAACACGTAGTGAAAACATTTATTTCCAAAGGTGGAGATTAAAAAGGTCTGACTAGTCTGTAGCACTATTTTATCCAAGATGAAACATGAGAACCCCTCCTATTAGAATTTTGCACATTTAGTATAAAAAGACAGAACCAACTATGAGCAGGAAATAGAGAAAAAAAGGATTTACTTACAACTGAGTGGGGGGGGTGAAAAATAAGAAAATAAGCTAAATATGAAGGTATTTACCAAGTCCACATGTACGGTATAATGCTCTGGTGAAACAACACATTCAAGACAAGATTTAGACAAGAAAGCCGTTTCTCCTCACCGACTCATCGGTTCCTCCTTTGAGGGGTCTGAAGTTCCACACCACGTTCACTGACTGAGGCGTCACAGAGTGAGTGGAGCTGAAGGTGCACTTCAGCTTCACATCGGTCCCATTCACGCCACTCACCTCACTCGGAGTGTGAATAGTTATTCCACACACCTGTCGCACACCTGAAATAAAAAAAAAAACATGTTAGAAAAACTACAAACCAGCACATCCATTAATGCCGATCTCAGGCCTGGACAGATCGGACAAGCTGCCCATCGAAGCATAAATGGTAAACGTGAGCTGTGAGCAGCGTCTGCCGCTGGTTCTGCTTTCCACCTGGGTTCAAATACAGGGCAAAGGAGAAGAACAGGCTCCAGATAGAGCCCGGCTTGGGGGGGAAATAAAGATTGTCGAGAAGCGAGAAGAGGTTGAAGCGGAGGAACATCAAGGGCTTTTATCCTTAGGGGGAGCATTTTGAGAAGCTGAACGTTTGGGACGATGGCATATTTTGTCATGCCTAAAAGCAGGTGATCAGTAAGAAAGCTGACAGAAGAACGGGAGAAAGCAGATCCTTCTCTAGTCCTTATGTATGTTAACTACAGAGAAAGAGAAAGATGGATTTTAGAGATAAGAGGATAAAAAAAAAGTAAAAGTAACATCATTGTTGAAGAATATAAGGTTTAGAAAACTGCATTAAAGAAAAATGTAGTCATACATTAACTTTTAATTTGATTTGATTCTCCAAACTGCAGCATGCACACAGTGTGTGTGTAGAAGGTGTGTGGTGAAAACCCATTTTGACTCTTGTGAAAATCTCCTCGTGTTGAAACACCTGACGGAGCCGAGGACAAAATGTTTGAGGAACATGATATGTGGCTCTCAGCGCTGAGATTAAAATCCTTCAGGGGTAGAGTTTCCAGCAAGCGGAGGAAGAGAAAACACACTGTTCGACTGGTTTCAGCCACCTGCGCGAACACACACAGGCCGGAGCTCCACATACAGCGGACTGTAAGACGGAGCTGAATCAGACAGCCTTACTGAGACATTAACTCCAACATGCAGAACTGAAGCCCTGTAACTTCTAACAATCTGCCAGATTCACAACAAATCCTCCCGTGGTTGGATAGTCATGTCTTCAATAGAGGGGAAAAAATCAAGCATCCAAAACACAACAAACGGTTTCAAGTGACAACATTATTATTATTAAAAGCCTGATCCCCGGTCAGCTTCACTCTAATCAACACCCTTATCCATGTGACCAGAGTGGCCCATTTGTGAGTCAGGCTAACAAAGACCCCAACAAGCCTCTATTGTGAGGAGAGAGGGTATCTGCATGTGAATCAAGCTTACATAACAGCTCAGCTTTAAAAGCTCAAACTCCTCACTCTCTGCTTTTTGAACTGAGAAAGCTCATCAGATGAGAAGCAAAATGCCGTCTCCAACATACTCCATAAGAATGGTAAATGGCAATTGTATAGCAATTTAGCGCTTCACACTACAATCACTCATTCACCCATTCACACACTGATGGCGGTGAGCTATATTGTATCCACAGCTACCCTGGGGAGGCTGACAGAAGTGAGGTTGCCATCACATCAGGACCACCAGTAGGCAGAGCGGGTGAAGTGTCTTGCCCAAAGACACAACGGCTGAAACGGACCAGCAACCCACTGGTTACAGGATGAACCTCTACCTCCTGAGCCACTGCAGAAGTCAAGAAGTTGGTTCATGATAATGTGGTTGTGAAACGTTCATTTCTCACACACCTTTCGTCTACAAGACACTCAGATCAGAACTCCCAGGAAGCTCCTCCCTCCTCCTACAGCGTTAAAACAGTTTCAACTCTCCTGTCCGTGTACAGAATTGTACTTCCCTCACCGCGACCAGACTGAGACGGTCACAAAGAGCCGCCTGTTTCTCAGTGCAGTCTTTTTAAGTTCATAGATTTATAAGTTTTGCTGGAACAGTTGTAAAGACGGCTGTGTTTTCTAACAGCCTCCAGCTGCTTCTCGGCGGAGCAGGAGAAGCAAAATGGCTCCATTAAAGCTCACCGGCTAAACAAGCATAAACAAGCCCACAACCTCTGACCAATCACACAACACGTGGCGCAAACCCCTGTGAGAAACACTTCGGCCCAGTCCTTGTGTGGAGAAGCGGCGGACGAAGCTGCTATGAGAACAAAATGACGCAATTTTCGTCAAGCAACCACGTGAACGAGAGCTGACTTTGTGGCTTCTCATGGAGCATGGAAAGGCCTTAAAGCTACAAAATTGAAGTCTAGATATTTTTTGTCTTTTAACCTTTTTTGGATTTACCATGCCCTGATTGACGGAGAATCTACACCAGTGTTATTAAAATTAGAAGCAACCTGTCCCAAAATGATGTAAATAAATAAATAAATAAAACCCTGAATTTATTACTTCTAGGATGAACATTTGTCATTCCTTATTATCTGGGTGTCAAAAAAACTCTCTAAAATTTAAGAAATGTACTATTTGGACTTGTTTTTCCTTTTGTAGTGTGTCCTGATATGACTTTTTGTGCATATCGGTGCTAAATAAATAAACTAATTGAGTTAAAATCAGCCTGCCTGTCAGAACAGCTCAACATTCAGCACTATAAGATCATTTAAAGCTGGGCTCACGTTGGGATTTTTGGCCATCACAGACAAAATCTTTCGTTGTGAGTGAATCGTATGAAATCTTTGGTCGTGAGCTCGACTCGGCGGTTTGTGGTTGTTCAGTGTGATGGACTCAACGCCAAATATTTAATATTTATATTAATACAAATTTCTCGACAGCCGGTTCCTTTCCCCCTCTCATTCTCCTCTTGGTTTCCGAGTTTGAACCTCGAAATGAGAGCATACACGACAGCACTCGTCTTCCATTCGTCCTTGGACTGATACTTCTGTTGGATCTTTGTGACATTCAGGATTCACCTGTCTACAGCAGGTAAGATATTAATTTAAATCCACTTCAGATGATCTGAACTTGTGCGTTAAAGCTTAAGCCCAGTGGAATCAACCTATAATACACTTAACACCTTAAATGTGATGGTCGGGAAAGGAAAAATAATCAAACTGGTAGAAAATACGGGTGTCGGACATTAAACAATTCTATTGGTTGTTAGTAAAACAACCTAAACTGCTACAAACTAAGGACTTGACGGGAACAGGAACAGGAACAGGAACAGGAACGGGACACACAAAAGTCCTGTAATAAATACCAATCTGTGAAGGATCGGCATTCAGGCAGAGATTCAGGTCAAACCAGCTTCGATTAAATCTGTACGGCTGATCAGCGAAGAAATGAAAAACATTTCTCCTTTTAAATGACTTCACACACAGTATTGCAGGTAGCTTTTGTCCCTGGAAAATAAAAAAGGAATGTATTCAAGCCATAATACGATTAACATCAGAGACCTGGGCTTCTGAGGTCTTTGTTGACATAAGCTGAAACATCTGGTTAGATATTAAAGCTGTTCTCTATAAACCACTGCTCCTGAACCCTTGACCTCCTTAGATTTGTCCCTTTTCTTCATTTCCATGTGGACGGAGACATTTCTAGAGACGGTGCCGTGTTTACAGGGACATTTTGAGAAACGACAAATGAAAGGATTGTTTTGGAATTACTGACTTTTCATGGAGGACATGGCCTTAGACTGCTGCAAATCACGCTTTTCACACAGAAACGGACAGGAAGGAAAGCAAACTGTGCAGCGATAGTTACGTTTTCTGACCAACCAAGAGTTTTCAGAGCTGCAGGATCCAGCTGCACTTCAAGCTTGGGACACAATTTGAGAACTCTGCTACAAACAAGGCTTATCTGTCTCTTTCTGTGAACGCTGCTGGCCGCGTTTCACATGTTTGGGTTTGGCGATGGGACGGTGTTTGGCTAATAACACGGCAGGAATCACAGCCAGTAGGCGCTTATCTCAAGGACAGCAAAGCTGCATGACTTCTTTTAATGCAATTCTTGAAACGCGCTGACTAACACGAACCAATGCCGAAAGCCCACATACCAGTTCACACACACACACACACAGATATAAAAGGAAACTGGTGTGAGCTAAAGACGTCGGACGAAAGCATGTTGACGCATGTCGGATCTCGTTTAAACCGAACACTCAATTAAAATCATTTCACAATCGAGCTTTTGTCAAAGCTGGCTCTCTGAAGTGGTCCCTCACAAAAGAAAGCACCCAGTACAGATAACGACTGATCTGTTACAAACTGCCAGGAAAAACAAAAAAACCACAAAAACTTCTTCTAAATAGCATGACATGTGAGTAAAACTGACTGCACACAAAGAAAAGTGGGATTAATGTGCAGCAAGAACTAAACCCATCATATCAAAATAACTATCTTATATTAACTGTCAAGCACGGAGGAGGAAGAATGATTACTTGGGCTTGTTTTGCAGCCAATGGACCCAGGAGGGTCATGTCTTTTCGTGTTTGTGTTTTAGACCTATTCCTACTTCAAAACACCTGATTTAAAAGAATAAGTCTTTTGCAGAGTTTAGCAGAACTACATGAATCAGGCGTGTCGGAGCAGGAAAACACACTGAACAGGTATGTTGCAAAATAAAATAAAACAAAGTTTACATACTGTGTTAAAACTCCTTTTATTGGATGTAGGTAAAAAGAAAATGATACCAACTTTGTTAGGACTGGTTGAGAAATAAGGACGTTTTAGTGGGATAAAAGACAAATTTCTCGTAATGGTTTAGGGCTTTTAAAAACAAAATCTGTGATCATTAGTCACACTTTATGCAATCGGCCATAACTACCTTATTTCCCCACAAAACCAAATGAAATTGATGGTGTTATAAGATATTTGTGTGGACCTCTGAGTCCATGATTCAAACCACAGGTTAATGGTTAATTACTTAATTAATTTGACCAAATATCAACAGAAACAATAGTCAAAACCCATAAAAGACCAATATATTTAACACCTGAAGCGTCTAAGATGTTTTAAATCGGGTCCAAATGTGTCCTACAGTGATTTTGAATCTGATGTGTTGAATGACCCGATCAGATCGTCCCAAATCCGGGGGGATGTCAAAAACCACTTTAGGGTCAACAGATCGTCATGAAGGTCACCCAGAAAGGGAGGGATTCCTTCAGCGTCATAGCGGGGAAATAACGCACAGGTTTTCGGGCACACGTCCCAAACGTAGCGGATCCCTGCCCAGCTGCTGATCAGGGTCTGTAACGTATCTGCTCTGTGGTCCTGGGAGACCGGGCGTTTGACTCTCCTGCTCTGTGCCAACGAAGGCACAGATATGGTTACAATTTGCCTTAAAGAAATACGCGTCTCCATTACTTATCAAAAATACTTCAGGTATTAAGAAAGGAAATGGTAACGCCTGAACTCCTGCCCTATTTTAGAGTTAAACATGAGGCCGACTGAAGCGTGGTGCAACAGGACAATGATTAACCTCAAAGCAGGAAATCTACAACAGAATAATTAAACATACAGAAGTAAAAACTCTGTCAGGAGAACTAAACCTTTACAAATGAAAGCAAAATAGTGGGTCCAGATTCCTCCACAGTAATATAGAGTCATAAAAAAATGAAACCTTTGCTGCTTTTAGAAGGTGGTAAATCATGAAAAGTTCTTTTTTTTCTTTCCACACCACTTCAGCATTGTAGTTTTGGTTAAATACAGAGTAAAGTCATGGCTTGTGTTGTGTGTTTCTGACAATGTATTAACTTAGTTTAAACACATTATAAGGACCTGGTGATTAAAGCTGTTTAAACAACCCTAAAATAACCCTTGGACTCAAAGTGATAAAGCCATATCAACACCAGTAACACATTTATATGTGCGAGTTCTTCATTTGAACCCTAAAAAAAGATGACTTTTTGAATTTAAGGTGCTTCGTGTTGATCCCAATCTGTCAGGTCCGACAGGGCCCGGTGGTGTCCAGAGGAGCAGATAAAGCAAAGGTCGCCCTGTGAGGCTAAAACAAGCCTTCTTCAGCCCTTCAGACCTCCAAATAGAGCCGCTCCTCTTCTGTTTGGCCACGGGGGGATCATGAAACGGGGAGTAGCTCACAGAGACGCAGCCACGTCCGGGAAGCCGCTCAGACTCACCTGGCAGCAGGAAGCCTGCGAGGAAAAGCAGCAGCCACGTCCCATTAGACATGTTAGACATTCACAGTCCGTCCCCTCCCGAGGGTCTGTCTGAAAAAAAAAAAAAGTATCCTTCTCCGGGGTTTTTAGTGACAGGAGGCATGAATTCAGCAGCCTCCGCAGACAGTCGCTCCTTCTCCGGGCGGAAGTGAAAATATTTCCCAACCTGCGTCGGTACACCTGATGGGCGGCGTTTAAAAAAAAACAAACAAACAAGAAAAAAAAGTCATGGGAACTTCTTGCATAACCTGTTCAGAGTCCCCACCGAAACTTGCTCACGACAGCTAAACTCTTGCGCTTATCTGCGAGATTATTTGATAAAATGTTAACTTCAAGTCGACGAGAGCCGAATGAAGGCTTTAATTAGATGACGATTTCTGCGGACTGGCGCCATCTTGTGGTCACATTAGCGAATTACACACCAGTGTGTGTGTGTGTGTGTCCTCGTTGGCCTGTTAGCAAAACTATTTCATGAACCATAGGATGCATTTTAATAAAACTGTCAGAAAGTAACCAATAGAAATTAACCCTATTGAAAATGGCCTCCACGGTTAAGCAGCTTTAGCCAACACAGAACTGACCAGAACACCTTTACAGATACTGAGCTACTTTTTGATGTGTTATTAACTGAGCCTCATCCCCAACACATACTCTAAACACTAACTAATCATGTCAGATCTTAGTTTGAATTGACTACAATCAACTCTGCCTGTCTGTTAGCGAAATATCTCCTGAAGCGCTGGATAAATTTTAGTAAAACTTTCAGGAAGTTCTCACTGGTTGTACATTTATAACTGGTTGACCTTTGGTTCAAGAAGGCCAACATGAAAATAGCTACACCTTTATCAAGTTTATTGATATTGGATTAAAATTTGAAGTGGTAGTCGCTGAGGGTCATTCCAAACACACACACTGGAGCATGACATCTCGCCTTATCGCATGAGATCACACAAGTTCATTTTAAAGGTTAGACCAAAACAGCTACAACTGTTATTTCTCATACATCCATAATTTACCAACCCAACACCAAAGGAAGGGCAGATCAAAATTACTACTTGAACTTGAGGTATGGGTATCTCTCTGTGAACAAGTGGATACACTCCTTTACTTAAAGTTCTATTTGTTTTACTTTTCTTTATCTTTTCCACGATGACTGCATGTCACACCCTGCCTGTGTGTGCGTCCTTTCATAACAGGTCAATAAAATGTAAAAACAAGACGTTCGGGGCCTGTCTGCACATGCACACAGAACCACTAAGCCTGTTTTGGTTGGTTGAAAAATGCCTGTGGGCTCTCGGCCTGTAAATGTAAGAATGGGGTTCAGGAATGTACCAGGGCGTTATACTAGAACGACAGCAATGGGCGCTGCACCAGGAAATAGCAATACTCACCATCTTCCGGGAGGTGTTATCTTATTAACTTTGCTTTTAATTCCTAAATTTATCCGTAAGAATCAAAATAAGATCAAACTGGTTCTGCTCAAAAGGTCTCTATAGCAATCTAAACCTCTCTGCTCCGTGTGACAGCGGTGAAACTCAACATTCACGCAGGAGGTATGCTAATCTGACTTATTTTAAGGATAAAATCTGTTTGTTTTTTCTGGTCTAGTTCTTAACCGGTTTGGAACATAAATTAGAGATAGACAGGTCTTTGTTTCCGCTGGTTATTTCAGCTCTGACGAGGTGGGTGTTAAAGGTTCAAACCTTTAAATGTTTCCACTTGTACATGTCATTCAGAAAATGTAAACATTCACAGCTACGCAAATAACCTGTGGCACAATTCCTTACAGCTAAATAAATAAAAACATAAATACTTGTTTCTAATAATAGACAGTGATCTCAGTTTTAAACATTACGAAAATGTCCACATGGAAATGAGAAACATTTCAAAAGTTAAATAGTTTGTATATGAATACTACTTTATTTTAATGGCCTGATTCAAAATGCTGCTGCTTGTATTTTTATAGGAATTAAAACACAACACTTCTGTTTTAAGATTTCTGCTCTGACTTCAGCAGAATCAATTTAAAAATCTTATTACTTGCAAATAAAGCATAAAATGGCCTTCATCTACAATATATAAAAGACATGTTAACTAGATATACACCTGTCGGATCACTAAGGTCTGGAGATAACTTAGTTATACCTGGTTCCTTTCACAAATCAGACTGTTTAAGGCTGATGTGTACTAACATTTATTTTTCTTTTATTTTTTAAGTTCTTAATGGAAATCCCACTGGGTTACTTCGAGATGAATAAATAAATTCTAACTTGACCTTTCTTTGCGAACAAGCACTTTAAGTGTTAGTAGAACTTGCGACAAAGCGATGTAGACGTTTATACCTGACGCTTTCTTTGGTGCATTATTCTCCGAACCAACAGGTGGCAGTACACTGCACAACCAGTGGAAGTGTGGCAGGAAAGAAAACAAACCGATGACGTCACACACCAAAAATCAATGACTTATATGGATAGACATGACATCACGTGACTTTGGATGAGCTAAAAACGCCGCCATCTTACAATAGTAATACAGCTCCGCTTTTGCGCTTATCTATACAGGAATGGCTTCATATAAGTATATCCATATAAGTCATTGCCAAAAATGGATGCGCTCGGGCTATTGGTACTTCACGAAGAAGAACTGTTGCGTTTATGGCTGCTGTGCTCACAAAAACGCCGTAAAAGAAGACGCAGAAAGACGCGGAGATAGTGAATGCAGTCCGCTTGTAAAGCCGATGCGTTTAGACGTGGACGGAGAAAATCATTGATCCGTCATTATTTTTTTCCTACTGCACCGAAATGCAGCACTCAGTCTCACGTGACTGTGGTCAGCTGACAGCAAACTGAAATAAATGTTACATCTCTTGGTAAACTTGATGCCACACCCACACTTCAGAAGCAGTTTGTTCAGATTTGCTGTCTAAAATCCACTGGGATTGTCTGAAAAGGTTATAAATTCCAACATTAAACGTTTCCAAGGGATCGAAATCATTTACTACCCAGAATCCCTTGCGGTACCAGCGCTCCTGTGGTGTCCTTTCACCCGGCGGTTGGCTTTCAGGTGAATACACGTAAAAAAACTGCGTATATGGTTAATTTTTACAGAAGCTAAAACACATAAATGTTTACGGCATTGACGGCTTAACGTTGCACAGGTATTGTGTCGTGATATAACCTCTGCCCTGCCGATACGTCTGCCTGAAAGACACTGCTCAGGGATTACGTGCCCCGTGTTTGCCCCGCTGCGGTTACGGTTGGCGGTGATAACCGGACGCGGCGGCGGCGGCTCTCCTCCGGGTAACGGTCTCTGTGATTCGCCCTCTTGACGCACCTTTTGTTGCCCAGGCTGGTTCTGGCTAGCATCACCGCCACAGAGACCAAATAAAGCGCCTCGGCGCCAGACATAGCAGCCTGTAAGGTAGGGCTTTGATTTGATATCAAAAAAATAATACTGTAATTTCATAAATTGTGTTATTTGCGTGTTAGCATTGCGGTCATTAGCCACCAGCTAACAAGCTAACGCAGGATAAACGGTAGCCTTCGCGGACGTAATGCGATCTGCTCTGTGATCTTTCAAAGTGAAAGTAGCCTAAATCCGTATTATACTGTCTGCAGTCCCGGTGTCCTCTATCTGGAGTCCTTGCTTTCCAGATAGCAAGGGCATTTTTAATTAATTCATTTATTTTTAACCGAACTGAACCAACAGTGTCGCGTTTTTCTCGTCTTGCAGCTTAAAAAGCGGGTGTTGTTTTGTGTCTCCTGCAGAGCTGGTGTCTCCTGCAGGAGGAGAAGGAGGTGGAGGAGGAGGATGAGCGGTGATGATCTGAACCCAGCTGCAGTGGCCCAGCCTGTGGAGGATGTACACGGAGATGGACGGTGGCTGTCTCAGGTACGGGCAGTGATGGAAACATCCACTCCTGGCATTTAAAACTGATTTCAGACATCGTTTGGAAAATACATCAGGTCTTGTCCTTAATCTCGAGCATAAAAACAAACTAAAACATTGGGGTGGGTGGTTGTTTACTAATTTCTCTTTTAAATATCCCACTTCAAGTTAATTCCTTTTGTTACAGGAATCACTGGTCCTAAATTGGCATTGTGTGGTTCTGGATTAAGGAAGTAATTAAAGCTGGCATTTTATATTTACCAATGATGTGCTGCCAGAAGAGACGCACTCACGCAATAGTCTTGTTTTTCTCAAAGTAGCAGTCCGAATAAAAAAAAAACAAAACAACAAGAGTGTGCTCCCAAGCCTTACCCTTTTGCAAGACTTGTGTGTTTTCAATGGAATAATTAATCGAGCTTGTTTAGTGGCACCTCCTGGCAGGTCTTTACGAGGTTAATCTTCTGAAGCTAATACATCTCAAGCTAATACATCTCAGACGGCCCGCTTTGCTTCAAGCTCTCCACCAGACGGGTCATGACTGCGATGAGCTCGAGGGATTTGGTGCGGCTCAGGCTTATTATCCTCCTGCTCTGATTTACATAATTTAGACCACCAGGTGTTGTCTGACACAAGACGAGGCCTGATATGAAACTGTTCCTTCTGCATCGTTTGGTGGTTATTTATGTATCCTGCAGCAACAGTGCCTTTTCTTGACTAGCGTTGTGTCTGTGTGCGTTTTCAGCACACGAGATTCGTGCAGGAGTGCAAAGATGGGGAGCCAGACGTTCTGTTTGTTGGGGATTCAATGGTCCAACTGATGCAGCAGCATGAGGTGAGAGGGGCTGTGTGTGTCTCTGCTCAAGTTGCCTCTTCTTTTTACCTCCAAAACTCTGCAAATTCTTGTTTTTCTTTGGTTCATTTAAAGTGTTTAATCCACCTGGATCTATCATTGTAACTCTTCAAATTTGCTTTCCTTATTATTATTTGCAAAGTACTGATGTCACAATGTTATTTTCACTTAAACTCACATGCCATAATCTGTGATTTGCATTGCTGTGAATTTGAATGTAAACAGTTTAGAGCAGGGGTGGAAAATCCTGGTCCTCGAGGGCCACTATCCTGCATGTGTTACTTGTTTCTCTGCTCCAACACACCTGATTCAGTGGTTAGATTACCTCTCCATGTTCTGCAGAAGCCTGTTAATCACCCATTGGTTCGAATCAGGTGTGTTGGAGCAGAGAAACAAGTAAAATATGCAGGATAGTGGCCCTCGAGGACCAGGGTTGCCTACCCCTGATATAGAGAGTTCTCATATAGTTTTTGAAAAAAGCAACTCAGTGAGGTTTTTGAGAAGTTAGAAGACGTCACTGATGGAAATTAGAAAAAAAAAGAAGGAATTTGAAATGTGTTTTCTATGTACTGGAGGAGGCACATGTAAAATATAGATGTCTGATTTTCCATCTGCAGGTGTGGAGGGAGTGTTTCTCTCCTCTTCACGCCCTCAACTTCGGAATTGGAGGGGACACCACCTGTAATGTGCTGTGGAGGCTGAAAAACGGAGAGCTGGAGAACATTCGTCCTAAGGTGAGACCAGCCTTTAAGGACATCTGAACACAGAATCACCTCCTGCATGTAACATAAGCAGTTTTTATTTTTTTATTTTTAAGGCAACTGGACTCCTTTTATTCTGTCTTCAAGACGTTTCGTTACTCCTCCTCCTCTGAGTTCCAAGCTTTTAAAACTGTATCAAGTCTCCATTTCTGCGAGCTGAACTCACACATGAGGAGGTCTCAGGTTTCAGCTTTCCAGCAGTTAAAATGCAGCGCTGAATCTGATCCCCAGTCAGTTTTGAAGTGGAACTGAGCTGCATCGATTTTTACATCTTTGCAGCAATAATTATTAGATGGAGTCTGTCAGGAGATTTGTTTCTGCAGGCGCCTGTTTAAAATAAGGGAACACAAGTTGAAACTGTGTGGTCAGGTTTTGTTTATGATGAATTAACTTCCCCACAGGACTCTTCCTCTGCTGTTAGTTCTTCTTTTCTTAGTAGCGACACCTGCTGTTTAAGAGGGGAACTACAGTGAATGTGGCTCAAATATTTCTCCTGAAGAAAACCTTTAAAGTAGAGCATGTTGAACAGAGTGTGACTAAAGTACACAACTCAGATTTGCCACAACATATTCAGATGTCATTTTCTTTTAATTATTTCAGTCTTTTTGTTTTGTAATTATAACCACAGCTGATTATTACTGCCATGTTTGTTATTGTAACAGAGAATGGTGTTTGCTCAGGAAGAGGTTTTAGTTTTTGTTGTCAGCAGGTCTGAAATACCCCTTTGTGAAAGGTTTAATTTTTTTAATATTCACAGTACAGCAAATGTCATTTTGCTGCATAATGCTGTGTGTCAAGGTTTCTTTTTAATGGTGCACAAAGCCTGATTGTTTTACTAATAGTGGTTGGCATCACTTCAGCTGCACACGCTGTTTGGTAAAATGTTCTCAATTTGTTAAACACGTTCTCTATTTTTTTTATTGCAGTGCATTGTTTGCCTTTTCTCAGATATTCAGAGCGGACTGAGTCCAGTGAGGCGTAATAAAACCTGTCTGTCTGTGCTTCTATGAAGGTGGTGGTTTTATGGGTAGGAACCAACAACTACGCACACACAGCAGAGCAGGTTGCTGGGGGAGTTCTCGTCATCGCACAGCTGCTCACCTCTCACCTTCCCAAGGCAAAAATTGTGGTGCTGGTAAGTTCACGAGTGTTTCTTGTATTTCGGAGCTTTTGTTGAATTTTAAACTGACAGGTTGATGCAGGAAGTTTTCACAGTTTGTTAAAAGGAAAGTTCTGTACAAATATGAACGATTGTCCCCTTCCTCTGGACTCAGTGTGAATGTCTGAGTGAGAGGACTTAGTAAAACTGGGCTGGTTGGTGTTCCATATTCATTTCCATAAATGTTTCTACGATCCGCAGAGTTTGTTGCCTCGAGGCGAGCGGCCCAACCCGCTCAGGGAGAAGAACGCCGCCGTTAACAAGCTCCTGCGGTCCTGGCTGCCGCGACTGGGCCAGGCTCAGTTCTTGGACGTGAACGGGGAGTTTGTCCACTCAGACGGAACCATTAGCTCACAGGACATGTTTGACTACCTCCACCTGACGCCAACGGGTTACCGCGCCGTCGCCAAGCCCCTCAGCGACCTGCTGCTTCAGATCCTGGAGGAAACGCCAGAGGAGAGACGGGCGTCGCTGGTTTGAGGGCTGGGGGGGTATGGGCTGCGTTTCCTCCTCTGGGCACCAGGAGGAGGAGAACCTCACCTTATTGGGGGATCATGAAGATGGAGAGAGGTGTTACTACAGATGTAAACACTGTGATTGCAGCAGTGAGAGTTATTGCAACAAAAGAATTCACTAACATCAGGCTGCTGCAGTTTCATACACACAGATTTGTCTTGATGTGGGTTAAACATGTTGACACAATCGCCAGTCTTTTTATTAACCACATACAGAGTTCAATACACTGCAGTTGCAGGTAGCAGAATTTTATCAAACATTTTTAATGTGATCAACATAATCAACATAATCCTCAAAGAGCAGTGGCTCCTAAATTCAAATGTCATGGCTTGAAAAGATTATTTAAAAAATGAGAAGAACATAATTTTACAGACGATCACTTTGTATCCCTGCAGCGAGCAGCCTAAAGAAACAATCCAGTATGAGGTCACTTTGATGGTTGGGATCAGCTGCTGCAGTGAAGTTGTGAACAGTATCTAAAACATCTAATGATTTAGCTTAAATGTTTGTTCACCAAACAGAGCTGACTTCTGCTCTGTTCTTCTTTAATCTGTGAAGAGTCTTGTTGCATCCCTGCCCACAACTGAACTTATGCTCATTCTTGGTGTTCCCGTTCACTGCATGCACGTTCAAAGCCAGGCTTAACTCAACCGCGGAAGGAGCTCTGCAATAATCGCACGCATTGAGCCAGAAATAACGTATCCTCTCATATTTTATATGTTCGATAATCTGTTCAGCTTCCAAACACCTCCAACAAGTGGAAAGCTTCCGTTTCATCCAGAAAGTGTAGATGAGTTGTATTCTAAGAATTAGAAGCTGCTATTTTTGGTCCAAAACAACCAGGTGACTTTTCTGTAAATGCTTTAAAAAACCAACAATGTGGGTGGTACAACTTTAAATGTATGGATTAAATGCGTCCTGCTTGTTGTCTCAGTGGATCCAGTCCTCTCACATATTTCCTCATGAGTACAGTTTGAGTGTCGGACATGCCATAGGCTTTTTAAGATTCCTACACAGATATATGTGAACGTTCAGTCTATATCTCCTGCTTCCTCTTTGTTACATAAATATTTTCTCTTAGAAGCAGTATTTTTTTTATTTGCTTCATTAATGTCATTTATCCACTGCCAGTCCTGCCATCCTCACTGCTCTGTCTGCTGTAGTTAATGGAATATTTTTAGGTAAAAAAAGCGCCAATCCACGTGATTAAGCTGTACTTGATATTATCGCTCGAACTGCTCCGAAACAATCGCAGGCCGTGTTTAAAATGAGTGAAATCTGTGAGCTTTTCGCTGCAGCCGTTAGTTCACAGCTCCGACTACCCAGCATCCCTGCTGTCTTACGCCGTGTGTTAAATGTAAATAGCGTGTGTCTGCGTGCCTTAAGTGTTCACCGGGACGGCTGTGTGGAGTGTGCGTGGTGCTGGACCGTGTGATTTGGATGAGCGAGCGTTTGTGTGTGTGTGTGTGTGTGTGTGTGGAAACGATCCTGGTTGTAGGACTTGAGAGTTTGAGAAAAGGTCAGACTGTGAGCGTACGAGTTTGATGTGATACGATATTTGCACTGCTATGGCTTGTTGTCATGTTACTGAAATAAAACATTCCAATAAACAATAAATCTAACCTTATGTTTTTTTATTCCTTATAAGCAAATGATCATGTATTTTACGGGTAGGTTTTGGTTTTGTCAGTTGCAGCATTTTGTGAAAACGTTACACATTTAGCAACAGAGAGAACCATTTCAGAGAAGCCAATTGAGAAAAGACACTAATAAGTCTCGCTGCTTGTTCCCTGCCTCTTTTCTTTTGCTCATTGCTTAATTAATTTGCTTTCACCAAGTTTATCTCTCTAATGTTGTAATGTAATGCTGCTCTTAGAGGCAGCATGAACTCTGGCTTAATTGGCCTCATTAAACTGTTAGGCATGCAGGACTGAGTGTAATAGCTGGCAACTTGTAAGACACCTAATTAACCGTTTCCTCATTCGTTTTAGCTTAAAACTTTCTGAGCAGCCAGAAAAAAAAAAAGTTTATCCATCTGGAGGTGTGCAGACTGAAGAAGTGTCGGAGTGTGATATAGTTTATAACTTCACTTTTTGAAAGGCCTGTTTTAAAACTGTCCCTTAAACACAAAGGGATGGTTCGGATCAGTTGAAGTGGGGTTTTGTGAAAAAAATATAAGCAATATCTTACCTGCAGCTCCTAATCGACCTCCGGTTTGGAGGAAATGAGTTTAATTCAGACAGGATTGACCCGCTAACGGTTAGTCCAAACGCAGCCAAAACCAAAACTTCTCTTTAAAAACCTGTATGGTTTTGTATTACACTTTTATTTTGGCAGAAATATGATGTTCCTGTTGGAAATACACCAGGCTGGACAGCTAGTTGCTGCCGTCAGCGGTTGCAGTTAATCTTGTGTCGTGGGAAAGTGACATCAACGTAAAAGTTGATAAATTAGCGTTAGGACTGAAGCTGTTTTTCAGATATAAATTTAAAAACATTAATCTGTTATGAGTAATCTGAGGCCTACAAAACCCCATAATTGTGTGTGGGGGAGTAGAAGAGCCCCTAGTGTGCAGACTCTGGCTTTAGAAATAATACAACACGGCAGCATCCGCAAACTAAATGTTGTCGGTTTCACTTCTGAACACACAGCAGAATCAGTATGAACTATGTGAATCAATAGAAGTCAACACCAGGCAAAAAATGATGTGTATTTCTTCATTTTTCTAATACAGCAAATCTCCTTTTCATCTACATGGATTTAAAAACCTATGCTACAGCCAGCCCACAGGGGGCGCTTGTCTGTCTTGTGTTGTTTAATGTCCGCATTACGCTCCTGTGTCTAGTTATCTATAACAGGTAAGATATTAATTGTTCATAACATGTCCACAAAAAGCACTTCAAAAGATCTTAAGTATTGTGGAAAGTAAAATGAATCACAAGCTATATAAAATCTTATACATATATATATAATTCAGTTGATTTATTTATGTTTTCTTTGAATAAATTGTGCTCTCTAATAACGCTACAACAGGTAATTGTTGTTCCTGATCTATCAGTCTGTTCAGTATTGGCAAACTGTATAACTCAAAGTAGTTTGTGGACAACGAGGACAAGAAATAAAAGGATTAGATGTGAATTTAGTATCAACTCTGTCAGGTCAGAGGTTGTAATGAGGTCCCAGGTGTGATGATAGTGGATAGTAAACCTAAAATATATATCTATAGCTTAGTAAAATGCATTTATATTTACAAATTCAGCAGTAATATATTTCCTCAAGCACATACATTTGGAAAATAATCAGTATTTAAATATATGAATACTTTTATATAGTACCTAATGATTTGAAAAGTTGTCCTTTCCTTTTATGAAATCAAATGCTGGCTCAAGAAAATGGCTTGAAAAAAATAAATGTTGCATTAGTTAAGGTTCAGTTTGTCTGATTGCGTCATCTTGCCCTTTGACCTTTGTGAAGTTCTCCCTTCCAAACTCGAAATTGATCTGTCGTTTGTCTTAGTTTCACCATCGGATTCAGGAAGCATTTAAATGCTGGCATCATCAGGACTAAAGCAGAGATTTAAAAAATAAAAAAATTCTGAAACCCTCGTTAAAAAGAGCTTTTAACTTTTGGGTTTTAGCAGCTGAGGAAGTTCTGACCCTTGAGTTTTGAGGGGTTTGTGTCCACGTTGTCCCTGTGGCAGGAGCCTCCTCCAGCCAGATGGGGGTGCTTTTGAGCTCAGTCGGCAGAACAGATGCCATCGGTTTCAGATACGGACAGAAGACCACACCACCTTCCCTCAGGAGCTTCTGCGCAGCTCCACACCGTCGCAGCAGCAAACAAAGACTCGTGCGATCAGCCACAGCTCTTTAATGCAGCTTGTTTTAAACATCCTCCCCTGATAAGGTTTTATTTAGCCGTCATACATCATATTTGGCCTCAAACCAGCACCACCTGCCTTCCCGCCCCCATCACCTTCCATTTTCACCTGATACTCCTGTGAGCCACCTTGATTCACACGCCAGCGCACGCTGAGCTGATATCACACTCAGTCATCCTGCACCTCCTTCCTCTGTTTGCTTTCTGATCAGACATATATCCGTGCCCATGAGTCACCTGTGCTCAGTGTGCATGTTAGCCTCAGCCTGGAGGGCCTTGTATAAGAGACACATGAGAATACGTAGAGACGCCCATGCTGGAAGACTCAATCTCCAAACCTGAAAACGCCAAAGTGTCTGTTTATTTAAGAACACAAATAAGCATCGACCATTTGGGAAACCACGCTCAGGCATCGAGGGCTGACACCGCAAAATAAACTGGAAGTGATGTAAATAATTAACAGATCTATCCAGCTCCCGTTGGGGGATCTCAAGGTGATCCCAGGTCAGAGAGAATAAATCATCCCTCCAGTCAGTTCTTGCTCTGCTTCAGTGTCTCCTCCCACTGGGAAACACCCAGAAACCCACCAGAGGTAGGCATCCAGGAAGCATCCTGATCAGACGGCTGAACCACCTCAGCTGACCTCTTTTGATGCGGAGAAGCAGGCTGAGCAGGCCACAGCACAGAGGGAGCTCATTTCACCTGCTTGTATCTGAAATCTTGTTTGTTTTTAGTCATGAGCCACACCTCACAGGTGAGGGTTGGAACATATGCTGCTGGAATCAACAGCTTTGCCTTTTGGTTCGGCTCTTTCTTCACCACAACGGATCGGAGCAACGCCCTCATTACTGAGGACACGGCCCCGATCCGTCCATCCACCTCCATCCTAGACTCCCAGATACTTGAACTCCTCTGCTTGAGGCAGAGACTCGTTCCCAACCCGGAGGGAGTATTCCACTTTTTTCCAGTTGAGAACCATGACCTGAGACTTAGGATGCATTCACACCAGCCCTGTTTAGTCCGTTGTTATCAAATTCTAGTTTGTTTGCCTAGAAAGTCCGGTTTGTTTGGGGAGGTGTGAACGCGCAATCGAACTCTGATGCGGACCAAAAGAGTGAACTTTGGTACACCTAAAAACCTTGGTCTCGGTTCAGTTGAAGTGAACTCTGGCGCGGTTCAAATGAATATGTGAAATTCAAGCGAACCACAGACTGTTCCAAAAGCAAGAAGCAAACTACAGCACAGGGCCTTCTGGGTAAATACAACCAAAACAAACGCCGGTTTCCACCACTAGCAGGACAGCCCAGGCAGAGCCCAGCACTGGAAACAAATTTGACTTTGTGCTGAGGATCTGAACACAGCTCTTGCTTTGGTTATACAGGGAGTAGAGAGCCCTTCAAAATGCCCCTTCTCACCCCAAACTACCTCAGCGTCCTCACAGAATGCCTGATCTTCTCTAGATCCACAAAACACACGCAGACTGGAGGGTCAACCCTCTTAGCAACTCTGTAAAGGTAAATATCTGGTCTGCTGTTCCTCGACCCAGATAAAAAACACACAGCTCCTCCTGGATCCTAAGCTCAACAATCAGCCAGAGTCTTCCTTCCAACACCTTGAAGTAAATTTAAATTTACATCCAGGGAGGCTGAGAAGTGAAGACTTGTCACCCTCTTTAAAAAATATACTGTACATGAATATAAAATACATTTTACCCAAAACTCCAGATGAAAAAAACGATAGAATGGTTTGGAAAATGCTAATATAACAAAGGCTTTGAATTTAAAATGAACTTTAATGAACTTTAATTTTGTTTAGTTTAGTTTAAATATGAACACCCTCCACCAGTTACATGTTTATCTCCTCAGCCTATTTTAGATAACACATTAATTTCCTGGAACATCTTCCATAAAAATCTGTACTATGTAATATGATACTAAAGGAACTAATTTATTCTAATTAAAACTAAGTTAATGACTAAGGTAAAATTGAGTTATGCCTTCAGTTGACTAAAGATTGTCCCAAGGTGCTTTCCGTATTTACACATGTGCATTACTCTCGAGGCCAGGGGGAGGCTTGTTTTTTTTCACAAACCTTTAACAAATTCTACCTACTTTTGGGAGAATCACAAACTTTTTAAATCCATTGTAATTCATGAACTACCTATTTTAAAAAGCTATAAACATGACATTCTACATTAAAACAACTACATTCAGTGGAACCAGTTGACATAAGGATAAGAGAATCTAACATTTTTCAGAGTGTAGGGCGTTTTGTAATGGTACCCTTTCTTTTCACAGTGTGAATAAAAGCCTTGCAGCGTTTCATGACATCATGTGATGAAGTGTTTCAGGTTTCAGGACAGGTTGGGACCTCAGCTCTGCAATCATACCTTCTTCTGCCGCTGCCACGCCTTCGTAATGAGCATAGAATGTGGTTTTACATTGCGCTCTTTAAAATGACATCTAAATGCAGCCCTGACATATCTATTGTCTTGAAAGCAATGAATATAACTAAGTAAGGTTTAACGAACAAAGGTCTTATTAGCTGTTTAGCTCGTGTTTAGATCCTGTCTGAGGAATCGGGAGCTTTCAGTCTGGGTAACATGAACTTAAAACGCTGCAATTCCTTCAATTTCCTTGGATTATATGGATTTATGCACATCTAAGGGAGAAAAAAGACAAACATCTAATATTTCTCTTCTTATGGTCTCAGTTGTTTCATAGTGAAAATCACATCAACGTCATCTGTTTGAAATCAAATCACACTGTTGTTTTTAAACTACGTCATTAACGCTCCTAATTACCTGCATTCCAATGTTTTTAACACCCACTGCCAAAGGCAACACGCCATGATCTTTTTGTCTGTGTCTCTGTCTGTGTGAGTTTGTCTGTTAGCAAAAAATCTCAGGAACCAGCAGACAGATGAAACTAAAGGCTTCAGTTTGTGATGTGTTGCAGCCAGCCTCATGAACCACCAAACAAATAAAACTCTCAGGAAGTAATCAATGGATGCAACTGATTAACCTTTGGAGTCTGTCTGAATAAAGATGGCCACCTCAGCTAATCAATCTTAGCAAACTCAGACATTTTTACAGATACTGACCTTAAACTTGAGGTGTCCGTAGCTGAGAGTCATCCCCAACACACACTCTGAGAGCTGACAGATTACACTTTTTTTTTTTAAACTTTGGCAAGCAAGGCGGCAGGTAATGTGCATTCATTCAAGAAATTCTAGTTTAATTTATTTCTGTTTATTCCATATTTCGATTATCTGATGGGTTTATTTGTTGATGTGGCTGGTTACGTGTTTATGTCACGTTGAGATCAGATATTTTAAAATATGTGAGTTTCCTTCCGGATGCTTCAAATCATTTTGACCTCCTGTAATTAAACCTTCTGTAACACCATCAGCAGATGAGTTCAAGGTGTTCTTTGTGAGCAGGTCATCAGCCTCCATTTCTGCCCATTGATTTCTGCGCAGCACATCTTGATAATTGTCTTAGTTCAGGGGCTAACTCAGCATGTCTTTGTTCAGGGTCACGGTGCCCTGTTTACTCTCTCAGCCTTTAACCCAAGGTGATCGTTTCTCGATGCATCAGTCGATTGCTTCCGACTGACAGCCCCCCCACCTCCTGCTGCACACAGTTCCTAACTCCAACACCGCATTAGCTGTTTCTTAATGACTCATTCATCCAATTATACCTGTGGATTTTGGTGTTTAAGATGACATCTTGCTCACGTTGTAACACACTCTCTCCTTTTATTTTCTCAACCTTTTGTTTCCCTCGCAATCTCAAAGTCCTCTGGGTTTGCAGACCCTTATTCCCCGCACTCACATTCCTTCTCGGCACGAATCAAACAAGCTCTTTAAAAAGAAATGACTCAACCGTTTATGGTGAGGCCCCTAGTAGTGAGGGTTTGGTCGGTCAGCAAAACTAGAACCGTTCTTCCATAGACCTTCTCCAGCATGGCTCCAGCATGCCTAATGTTTGTAATAGACTTTGCGAGGGATTACCAGCTAAACAAATAAGCATTGTGCCTAAGAAGCAGGTATGACTGGGAGTCAGAGAGAGCAGCCAGTAGGAGTCACTAATGCGGCAAATGGACCATAATTCCTCATCCACTTGAGCCAGTCGAGGGTTGAATCCAGAGATCTGCAGCGGCTGGCGACACTTTTTCCACTGCGTCACTCGGAGTCCTACTTCTCTAAGTTTACTAACAGTAGCATTAGTTTCAGCCTGAAAATCCCAGCGGGCTTTAAGGGGTCTGGACCCGGTCGTTTCAGCTCAGCCTGACCGGTTTCCGCGGCTCTAAGAGCATCTGAAAGCTCTTTGTATGGAAATTGCACAGAAGTCTCATGTTGGGAAATCCTTATCTTGCACTCACTTTGCACCGTGGTATCCTTCCTGTTAAGACAGATAAAAAGCAATGTGTTGAAATAATTTGAACCCTAATTGACCTGATTTTATCAGCGGATTCAGCATTCTCCTGTCGGGAGCAGCAGCTCCATCCAGCAGCTTTGAGTCCTGATTGACAGCACAGTGGTAAATAAGGATGAAAAGGTTTAAAACCAGCTCCTTCCTTGTTTTCCACACATTATTAGAGGATCCAAACTGGGTCTCCAGTTAAACGATCACTTCTTTAACCTTCAGGCTGCTACTATAACAGCTGCTATGACGTCAGAAGTTAGAAAAATACATTTGGCTGCAGGCTGATGAAGATGACGTGTTGGTGTTTCCACACATTCATTAAAACCTTGACAGAATGAAAATGAATTTAGCAGTCCTGCTATGCTGTAAATTAGCTGATAAAAAGCTGGGAAAAACTTGAGATAAGTAGAAAAAAAACCAAGCCAGACTGATTTATTTTTACCACAATCGTTCAGATGTTCTGAAATGAGGTTTTAGGGGAAACATTTAACATGTAGACAGCTCTTTGAATGACCTCATTTTGGAGAAAAACTGTTTAATTCTGACCAGATTAACAATCTGATGGCCAGTTTTAGTGAAGCCAAGACCTAAATGGACTGTTTTAAAAGCAACTCCAACCTCAGAAGATTTGGAGCATTTCATCCAAACATCCTTACCCTTTATTTCCATCGCTGTCAGTTTTTATATATAATTCTTTCGTTTTTTACAAACACAAATGGCGGCAGCCAGCTATAGCACATCTGGCAGGAAAATCATATTTCAGTGGTGTAACGGTTAATAAATGAACCTCCAGTCTATATATGAGTCTGTGGAGTTGTTTTAAGGTGGTGGCAATCCACAGGGTTACTCTGACTAGCCATAAAGCTCATCAGTTAAGTCAAATTTGAACTCTATTTTAAGTTGTCTTCCACTGAGTTGATCATAAAATGAACTATAAAGTCTTCTGTGACCTGACCATCATGTTTAAACGGCTACATGAGTACATTGTCAGGCTGCTGTGTGGGTCTGCTCGGGTAAACTTTATATGAAAATATCTGAACTGTGTTTTCAGTCATTAGCTTTGTAGCATTTAGTCAAACAGAATCATTCATCCATCCATTTTCTTTACCCGCTTCTCCTTTCTGGGTTGTGGGGAGCTGGTGTCTATCTCCAGCAGTCACTGTGAGAGACGGGGCGAGTCCGTCGCAGGGACACATAGAGACAAACGAGACAAACAACCATTCACGCTCTCACTCACACCTAGGGACAATTTAAGAGTTGCCAATGAACCTAACATGCATGTTTTTGCTCTGTGGGAGGAAACCGGAGGAAACCCAAGTGAGCACAGGTGGAACATGCAAACTCCACCCAGAAAGGCCCCAGGTCTTGCTGGGAGGTGAAAGCTCTAACCACTGCTCCGCTGTGCCACCTAAACGAAACTGAAGTCTATTAATGCCAGAGGGAAACTTGTTATATTGCAGTAAGAATGAAGAAATACTCCGAAATGCTCCTGAGGTATTGAGCAGGGTTAAGGCTGTCCTCCTGCACCGAGTCTGTTTGCAGCAGAGACGAACACACCCAGTTGTTGTGCGCAACATTTTTCTTTCTCAGATCAGCTGTATGGACTCCAGAGCTGTTCCCAACACCTGCCTCAACGAATGTCTGACTGTGACTGCCTTCATTGAATAATTATTAACTAATCAGAAGTTACAGAGCCACAGTTTAACAAAGCAGACCTAATGTTTAACCCTCCTGAAGCGAGGAAGAGGAGACCTCCTGAGGCCTTCGGGTCCATTTGACCTGAAGGCAACGGGAGAGTTAAAGTTAATAAGGTGCCTTGGTAACATTTAAAAATAAAAAAGTGCTCAAAGTAAGAATTTAACCAATTTAATGAACACACTTCTAATTAAAAAGTTGAATAAATCTTCCTGTTTTCTTTGATTTTGCCCGACGCCAAAAGCCAAAAGGTGGGTTTTAATTTTTTTGCTTGTGCCTGTGCACGTGTGTGTATTTGTCTGTTTGTTAGCAAAATATCCCATTAATTACTTTTCAAATTTTAATGAAACTCTCAAAAAGGAATCACTGCATGTACATCTACAATAGATTAGCTTTCGGAGTCGACTTGACACAAGATGGCCGCCACAAATAATCACTGGTAGGCAACACAAAAGTAGCAACAACTTAGACAATTTACTGATAACAAGCTAAAATTTGGTGTGGCTGAGAGTCTTCCCCAACTTATACCCTGAGCACAGATCGCACTCTTTGGCATTAACTATTCAGGTCAGCCTTGTCTGTCTGTTAGCAAAATATCTCATGAACCACTGGACAGACTGTAATGAAGCTCACAGAGAGTAATTATTGAATGTTCATCTAAAGCTGACTAAGTTTTGGAGTCAATCCAATTAAAGAGAACGATAAATCCTTCATTAATCACAATAAAATGATCGCAGTCGTCTAATGATAACAGTATGCATTCCTTCAAGGAACGTATCACCACATGAGATCTTAAAGTTCATATGTATTTATATAAATGGTTAAGAGTGTTTGCAGCAGTTCATCTGAGCTCTACAGCGTAAATAAACACACAAATTAATCATGTCCTGTATGAACACAAAAACGCCAACACCCGTTGTGTTCAAATGTGAGACGACTCCTCTAACTTGTCCCAAAGCCTCACTGTAGGAAAGTTTTCTTTTAATTCTGTGTTTAATTGTTTTTCCTGTCTTTTTTTTTCTTCCTTTTGTCTGGTTTATTTCAGTTTGTCTTCCTTCCTGCACCCCCCACCTTTAACACCACCTCCCAGTGTGATCACAGCTGCCTTTGGTTTCTTCCTTCAGTGCACGTACAGTTGCAAGTTTGAACTCGTCTTTTGTCAGACTCTTGTATTTTGTTTGCCTTTCTCCCGTGCGGAGCTTTCTCCTGTTTCCCCCGGTCATTTATTGTAGACGTCTGCTCTGAATTACCAGCCATTTGCAGCTGCTTCAGATTTAGTTCAGATGAAGTTATTTGTCTTCGCTTGTTTGCCCCCCCGAGTTTTAACTCTGCACGTGGATCTCCTCCTCTGCTTCACACACACACACACACACACACACACACACACACACACGTGCAGGGCATCTGCTGGTGTTAAAATAAAGATTAGTGTTGAAAACAAACATTTGCTCACGGTTATTGTGCCTGAGCTTCGGCTGAGGAGCAGCTGCAGCTTCATCCGCTGTGGAGCGGGTTTTTATTTTTAGGGAACATCATAAAGAGATAATGAAACAATCTCAGGAAAGCAGCTACTTCCTGTGTGTTTGACTGCAGGGTAATCAGCAGGTCGCAGGAGCAAACCTCTGGTGCTCTGAATGTGAAAACACACATAAAAACTTAAACTGCACAGAAAGTTGCAAACGGATTTAGTTCCTAAATTTGAGGTCAGGAGAAAAGAGAAGTGTTTTTCTAGCCTAGTTGCAATAATCACTCCTTTTAGGAAACTTGCTTTTTTTTCAAACCATGCCCTTTCTGACCTCAGCCACCTTCCTGTGACTCCATCTGGATGAGTTTCCTTTAGAAGTAGCAGTTCTTAATTTTAATTTCCTCACCCAACCACGCTTTCTTTCTTCCACAGCTCTCCTCTGTGCTGCTTATCTTCATCTGTGGCCTTTCCCTGAGTCGGTTCAGGCTGAACTTTGTTTAAACGGTACTGAAAGTGAAAACAGTATAAACAGAACCTTGGCAGGAGAAGCAACAATCCTCCTCTGAATCCCCCCGGTTCCTCTCATTCCGTCCAATCACACAAAAATCCATCATAACACCCTCTCGCTTCTCTTCTCTTGCCTTCGGGGGAGATGTTTTTCTTTCTTGTCAGGCTTCATCAAATCTTCCCAACTCTGGTTGAGATACTGCTCAGTTTTCTTCTTTTTTTTTGTTGCTTTGTCCATTTTACTGCCACCAGTTTATAAAGAGTCTCACTGTGATCTAAGAGCTCTCTTCAACCAAATTGTTTATTCACTGTAAATAAAGCCTTTGAAAAGTAAAATCAAACTCCTTTTAAAAACAACTGCATCTGCTAATTATGTTGTGGGGTCAGTAAAACAAGTACTGACAGTAAAACAACCCGCATACGCCTTCCAAACTAACTCTTGAATATACTTATGAATGTGAAACGAGTTAACTTTAATTTCTCTACCTTATGACTGGAAAGGAAAAGGAAGTGCGTTTTTAAGGTGAAGTTATTGCCATGTTGTTGTGGCTGGAAGCATTTTTACCACTACACATTGTGGTGCTTTCGAGGACAGTCTGATATCCGGGAACTGAGCCACAAGGACAAGAACACACACACACAAAAGCAGTCAAGGACATGGTGACAAATAATGAATCGTGTGGTTTCATCCCCTCAAAACTCAGACTGGCAAGGACTGGACCACCAGTTCAAGGACTGGTGGTCCTTGAACGCACCACCAGATAACATTCTGAGAAGTGCTGTTGATGAAGAGAGTCGAAGGTTGAAAAAGTTTTTTTTGAATGCGAGTTTTTGCAAGTTTACTGAAATAAAGAAACAATCGATTCTCACTGTATTACGTATTTTAGAGCATGTTGGACTTTAAGGTAGTAAACAGAAAAAAAAAAAACAATTTAAAAAGAGACAGAGGAGCCATAAGAGTAGAATGTACAACAAAGTCTTGTTAAAGTTATATATTTTAAAGCTTGTATCTCACTGGGCTGTGGAGACATTCGTGAGAGTTTCCAAAATGACTCAAAACATCAGAGTTTTTAATTTTAATTGCATGAGTCATAGTGCCTATGAATTTTTGAATTTATTCAAAAGGAAAAAAAAATAAAAAAAACTTTGATAAATTTTCCTTTCAAACTAGTCGAGAGTTGTCGCAGGTGTCTGAAGCCCATCTCATATTAGTTTCTGTGGGTTAGGAAGTGTGGAAAATGAGACAACTTTGGAAGGATTTGGCAAACTATGAATCAAACTTTATGCTGTCAGAAATATATAAAATTGGGATCAAATTGTGACACAAGATCCTGACTAAATTGTGACAAAAAAAAATAATAGTACACCAGTTGCAGGAATGTCTCCACTTATTTGCAGTTACTTATACAAACACGTCGTAAATAAATTTATTCTGATTCTGAGTAAAACTTTGCACCACTTGTGTCCAGTCACAGCCCCGTGAGATACAAGGATCAGGTCTGTGTGTTTGTGCTTCACATGATCTGTCTTTTCCACATGTGATTTTTTTTGGTCCCCAATTTGGTCCAGTTTTGTCATGAAAACAGTCAATCAGGTCACTCTTCTTCCTCACAGACGAGGTGAGAGTCAGAGTTTCTCCATCCCTGCTGACGGTCCCTCAGAGGGCGGGGCTGAGACCCACTCCAGCTCAGGGGTTGTTGATGATCTGCCTCGGCCGTCCATAACCCGTCATGCCGGCCTGGGACGCTCCTTTATTCGTGCCCATCTGCAGGCCTATGACGTTCCTGCCTTCATTCAGCTGATCCTCTGAGAACTCTCTCCGGTTCTCCTGAGACTTTCTGCACACATGCATGCACGCATCGTTCAGCGACTCGTTCCTCGCACCTTATTTCAGCTTTTCTTCATTTGTTTACATATGAAAAAGGGGGGTAAAAACATGCACAAACTTACTTGGGGAACCAGTTGGGATCTCCTTTGTAATTCCCATCATTCTTTGTGACAGCCAGACTACCCAGGGCCAGCAGGGTCCTCTGGACGGCAGCCAGGTCTTTGCCTGCAGACAGGCATCAGTCTCACATCAGCAAATATGCAGGAAGGAAACAGACCTGCGCTGATTTAAAAACAGCAAAAACACTTTACAAGGCCGCATCGTTACGAAACATCTTACCCTCAAACAGATCTACAGTTTGGAACATGTCTGTTTTGATGACGCCATAACTCTCGGCAGCTTTGAGGAACAAGGCGATTTGCTCCATCTGCTTGAATGCCATGGTGGAGGTTTTGATGGTCTTGATGGGCTTGTTGGCTCCATGCAGACTGTTGATGAGCTCACAGAGGACCTACAGACACAGAAGGAGCAGGTCCCTCTCATTAATGCTGCCACCGGCGTGAATTACAGCCTCCTCTTTAGATAATTACACACATATGCAGAGCCGACACTCACACATCCATCCTTGAGCCAGTTTTGGAAGCCGGTCTTGTCTGGCTGAGGCTGTCCCACTCCAGAGCCACACTGAGCCATGATCCACGCCACCAGTCTCTCCTCCAGCTCCGGGTCGTACTTCTTATCGATCTTACTCTGAACCTCGCGGCTCAGACCGTAGGAAGGACCTTTGTTTGCCATGTTTGATGCTGTTGGGGGGTAATGTTAGTGTCAGATTGTCAGCTTTCATAATCAAATCCCTGATCTGCTGCACGCCCAAAACCATCTTCTGAATATCACAGATTTTCTTTTTTTAATTGAAAAAAAATATTTTTTTAAATAGAATAAATCAGATTTTTTTTTTTTAAATGGGGCTATGAACGATCGTATTTGTTGTAAACGGTTCTTTGAATGCACTCAGCTTGGAGAAACTGAGTTTAAATCTGACCGGATTGACAAGCTAATGGCTAGTCTGAGCTGGACCAGGACCAGAGTGGTTTGCTACCATCTTTAGACAACTCCAGTCTAAAACTTGACAACCAGACAGCGAAAACAAGGATGAGTCATATGCCAGGGAGAGTGATGTCAGTTATGAGGGACAGATGAGGTGAATCCAGAGATCACTGAAGTAAACAACGGTGGAGAACCGCAAATCTAAATAAACCTGGAATGCAAAGAAACTTGGTAACAGGAAAAGACTGAATAAGAATGTAAATAATAAATCAGGGAAACAAACAAAAACACAACAGAAACCTACAACCCCCACTCAAATCTAGCTGCTAGCTCAACAATCTGGTCAGAAACAAATCATTTCTCCAAAGTGATGTCATTTAAAGAGCTGTCTACAACAGCTGAGAGTAACTGTGCTCAACTTTGACTGAACCCCACTCCAAAAGATCTGAACTCCCCCTTCAATTCTTCATGTTTCTTGCTGAAATCCTGGTTGGTCCAATCATTTGCTTCCTGGTGGAGAACTAGATGAAAAATTGGTACCAGCCTCACATCTATGTTCTGCTGCATATGAAGATACGAGTAAGAGCAGATTGAAAACTGGCACTTGTCTGATAAGCCAATTATTAAATAAATAAAGAAGCCAATGAAGTGTGCAGAACAAGATTTAAATGTGTGCATACGTTAACAGATCTAAAGTTAGAATATAAATAAAAATGTGCTCAACAATCAGAGTAATGCCTGGTGTTGCCATTATCCGGGCCACGCCAGTGTAATTATCCAACAAAGACATCGTGTCCTGTGTAAATTAAAGTGCAGAATGTCTTGCAGAATTACAGCCCTGCTACTCGCTAAGTAATTATGGTGGGCCTCTCTCACTTATTAATGCTGTATGAACTTCCTTTCAGCAGAACCGCCCTGCTCCTTGCATCCTGTTTGCGCCTTCTGTCACTTCCTTCCCCTCTTCAGGAGGAAAGGTGACTATGTGCAGAAACAAATCTAAACAGAGCACAGTGTCACTATGGGAACAGCCCCAAACAGATGAACACCGCATCCAGACAGCTGAATCAGTAACCAGAATGTTATTTTGAATGCAAACTACAGCCTCATGCTTCTGCAGTTTCTGCATTTCCAGGTTAGTTAGAAAACAGTGTTTAACTGATTGGGAAAGCTTTCCTGCTTCTGTTGTCCCTTCACCTCCTGTCCAAACAGGAGCACGCTGCAAATCATTCAAATATACAAGCTTTGCATATGTTTTTGAATTTTTACATTTTGCAAGCTTCTGTTTTATATTTTTTTGCTGGAGAACTGGGTTCAAAAACCAGTCATGAAGCAGGTTATTCCCTCCTCCAGGACATAACCCCTCCCCTCTTTTTTTTTTTTTTTTGTCTCTTGTAAAAACAGAACCTTGTCAGTCCAGCACAATAACTGATGATGTTTGACAAATCCTCCACACATGAGCTCATTTGTGTCTTCTCATTGCAGCGGTTCAGTGGAGGACGGACGTCTTCCTGTCCTCCCATTTCTTCCAGAACCAGTTTGTTGTTGAAGCAACCAGAGCCGAAGCAAAACATTAAGTGTTTCTCAATCTGAGGAGCTCCATCTGCGATGTCCTGGCATGCCCGGGTAGCAGCGCAGCTGAAAACGTCGGGACTTATCTGAGCAAACAATCGGAGGGATGACGAACAAATTCTTGCTCAGATTATTATCCAAGCTGCACTTTGATCCACTTTGAATCCCATGTCGGTCCGTGCTGATGTTTTTCAAGCATGTTTAACATTTTGATGATTGAGATCATGTGGGCTTGATTGTGAGCTGGAGCCAGGGAGATTGCGTTGGAGGATTTTCGTACGAAGCTGTGGCCTCTTTAAAAATCAACCGGGAGTGGCCTGATGGTTGCTTGGAACGTCTTGTAATCAGAGTCACACCTACAGTTCCCACTGATCCTGGTGGGAGCTGCTGAGGTTAGATATAAATACAAACAGTTTCTCCAAACTCCAAAGATTTGGGTCATTAGGTTTAGGCTCAGTATCACTTCTTAATGTCTGTAGCTTGTCTATAAATGAGATCATTCTATCGTAGATCATCTTGAACTCATGTGGACTTTGTACTCCAGCCCTCACGTCACGGTTCACTAAATTACATCAATGGCTTCACCAGGCCTGTGTAATCACATTCTGCATCTCGCAGGACATTTTTACTCAGGCTTTTCTTGTAGTTGATTGTAACGGGTCTCATTAAAACATCAGCACCATGATACTACGCTGATCTCAGCTGCTTGTCTGTCTTT
The DNA here is from genome assembly GCF_001649575.2 of Kryptolebias marmoratus. Classification (NCBI taxonomy): domain Eukaryota; kingdom Metazoa; phylum Chordata; class Actinopteri; order Cyprinodontiformes; family Rivulidae; genus Kryptolebias; species Kryptolebias marmoratus. The sequence goes on from NC_051442.1 coordinate 15,714,897, forward strand.
TTTGGAAACGGCACGTTTATTTTCCAAACAAAATCCTCATCCTTAATGGGATAGTTCAGATGTTTTAGGAGAGGTTCTGTGGAAAAGTTATCATCATCTTATCTGTTGTAGATAGCTTTTTGAAGGAGTAGTTTTGAGAAACGGGCCTAATTCTGACCAGACTGACGAGCTAACAGCTTGTCTGAGTAAAGCCAAGAGCAAAGTGGATCTTCAGTTTTGTAGACTGAAGATCCACTTTGCTCTTCACTAGGACAAGCAGTTAGCTGGTTAATCTTGTAAAAATTAAAGAGTGGAATGTTATCATCTTCACACAACTCCAGTCTCAAAAACTTCAAAGCTGCTACTTTATAATCCTTTACATTGCTGTTAATTTTGGATTGAACGGCTCTTTACAGACATTTTTTTGGGGGGTATCTGCAAGTGCACATGGCAGCAGCAGCAAGCTGTAGCACTTCTTGGGCAGCCTGGAGCACTTCCAGCAGAAATATGATATTTCTTTGAGAATGACTGTAATGTAAGTTTAATGGTGGTCGAAAGGTTTATGGAATATTTGGAAGAGCCACCGTGAAATTCTGGAGCTTGAAGTTTTTAGTTGCTGAAGTTGGTTTTAAGATGGCCCAGCTCGGCTCAATCTGGTGAAAATTAGGCTGTTTTCTCCAAACGGGGGTCGTTCAAAGACCCATCCACAGCTTTTCCACAGGATCCTGAACCATCTTCCACTTTCACACACGTTAACTTGACTGCACCATTTGAAACCGTGAAACTCATCCGTCTACTTTTTACTGGCAGAGCACATTCTTACTCTAATGAAGCACCAGATGTTCCTGTTTTATTCGATATTCTGCCAGAATCCTGACACTTTCATCGTTTTAACGCCGTCATCTGCTACGAGGCGTTTCACAACTTGTTTTTGCGACACAGTTTTAGCTCTGATCACTTTTGAACAAAGCCGATCGAACAGCCGATATCCAGCCTTCATTTTAACGTATCCAAGCCATCTGTTTTCTACTTTATCTCTAAAGACAACAAGTGAACGGCACGCAGGACCTCTTCTCAGACATGTGACAGATAAACGCAGCAGTTCAGAATCCATTTCCTGAACCAGGAGCTCAGTGCTCAGAGCTGAAAGTGAAGTTAATGTTTTAAAACGAGAGCAATAAGTCAGAGCTTGTTAACATGCCTTGAAACTGTTAGGCGTTGCGAACCTTGAGTAAACAAAGACTAGGCAGATAAGGTTGAGACACACTCCAATTCACCAATTCCAATTCACACAGGAATGATTAAACCTTAGCTTTTAGGGGTCTGGTCTGAGCATGGTTTAACATGTGCGAGGAGGAAGGAGACGACGAGAGAGGGTGTGGTGGATATGCTGCACTGTTTCTCATGCTTCCTGCACTGAGTAAGCAAGCCAGCACAAATCTCTCTGAAAAGTCAGCAAGGATCCAGGGAAGCGAGCTTAAAGGGCCGAGAGAAAGAAGAGTTGACTTACTTTGGGTTGTAGCTTTCAGGTGAGTACAGGTGAGCCTGGCCTTGTGTTCCTGCTCCTCTTCTTCCTCTCCAGCACAGTGCAGAGTGTTCAGCCAGCTCAAAAACAGCAAACACCCCCTTGTGTGAACTATATGACTTCACATTCAGAGAGAGAGAGAGAGAGAGAGAGAGAGAGAGAGAGAGAGAGAGAGAGAGAGAGAGGCCTTCAGGCCCTCTTATTTCTCTCCTCGACCCGCCCCTACCCTCCTTCTCCTTTTCTCCACTCAATTGTAATTCCTTATTTAGGAATAGGACAGGAAGAAAAAAAAACAGAACATGTGACTTTATAGTGTGGTGTGGTCACTGAAAAGAATTCTCAAAATTTCCTTCTACACCACCGGAGAACAAGATGGGATTTGGAGGGGAGGGGGATAATATCCCCAGGAGTGACGTCTGAGGAGTTGCTGTAATTAGAGAGCAGTCTGACACATGGGGATTATTTATTGTGCTAATTTGAACGGGTGCCGTTTGTGGTTTTTCCAAGTCTGCCTGAAACTGAAAGAGACAGGCCGCTGTGAAAAGTAACCCACCCCCCATTCCACGAAAAGGAAATGAACAAGAGGAACTGGTCGTGAGATTTTTTTTGTCTCAGCTTTCAGAAATCCTGACAATCTGCGCCGGGTCTGGTGTTTGTGCATTGTTTCTGCAGGACAAGGAGAGACACTCCCTCTGAAGCATTCCAACGTTACGACTCCCTCCCTCCTCGTTGGCAGCGAGTCGGGACCTGGCAGGCCTTTCACTCAAAATGACAACATCATTTCTGACATGAGAACTGTCAGGACCTGGCACGGTCTCTGAAGTCGTCAGCCGTGAAAAGATTTGTGTTCAGAGAAGCTGGGACACGTTCTTTAATATTGGCCAAGTTCTGGCCTGTGATTGATTTTCAGCTCTGTCAAACCACTGACATGTCAACCAAGGAACGGTTCCTTTTTTATTTTTTAATTCTTGAGTAAAATGTCAGGCCTGCAACCAGCTGAAAACAGCTGGTGTCAGTCATGGTTTCTAGTGTCATTTTGAAAAGGTCTATATTCTTCGAAATTGCGTCCTGCTGAGGGTGAAATTGAAATTTTAAAAGAGTAATAAAAACTTGGGTCTGTACACATTATTTGTTTATTAGCAATATATTTCATGAACCACCAAACTAATTTTAATAAAACTCCCAGAAAGCAATCAATGAACGCACGTCCACAACAGATTAACTTCTGGGATCAATCCAATTCAAGATGGCCACCACAACTAAACAGTCTTGGAAGACACAAAAATGGCTCTAACCCAGTTGATTTCATAGATTGAGCTACATTTTTACTGTGACAGCAAGTCACCCTCAACTCATTACTGAGCAGAGCTGTTTCCATGGTGTAACTTAAACAGATATTATTCTTTTCCTTTCCTGATCCTGGTTTAAAACGCTGGCAATAAAAGGCAGCAGGCAATCTGCATTCCTTCAACAAATACAAGGTTTTTAACTTTTGTCTGTTTTTCATTGTTGTGACGAGGTGAACAATGTGGGTCCAAAATGTTGAAACCAGAGGAAGATCCAGGAGCAACAAGATATATAGACAAAAAAAAAAAGAAGTGGAAACTCAAACAGCAGTGGGGGAATATATATATATTATAACTAACCCATGGGCACACAGGACAATAGGAGCACATGAAGCCAACAGGAGAAAGAGCAGCAGGAGTCTAAGAGCTGGAAGGTGATTACTAAGTGACAGCAGCTGGGTTGATTACAGATGAGGAGCAGGTGTGCAAAGAGCTGGAGCCAGAGATCACTGAGGGAAACTAATGGTAGAAAACTGAGTGACTCTGCAGTACAATAAACCTGAAGACAAACTATTCTCAAAAATGTCCAGCAACACTAACAGTAAACAGATGACAAGACGTAACAGAAGACACAAAGTATAAGGAATGAAGACAGAGAAACTACAACAAAGAAAATACAACCCCTGACATTAGGTGCACAGAACTGATGAGCTAAAGACCACAAGACCAAAGTGGAGTGTTGTCTTCTTAAAATGGTGTCACACAAACAAGATTTATGTTCTTGTCAGTTTTGCATTATGCACTTATTTACACCAAATTTTATGGTTTTTTGCGAGTATAAATAGCGACGGCAGCAACTAGTTTTAGCAGTTCCAGTGCAACCTGAAGCATTCCTGGAGTTGTTTCCTAATATTTCTGCTGGAATACCAGGTAAGAAGAAACTGACCACAATGTCAAGGTTTGTAATCTGTTTTCTAAGCAACTTCTAAAGTGGATTGCTTCAATAAAATTTAAGATGGCAGCAATCTAATTTGGCCTTAGCCTTGTTTGGACGAGCCGTTAGCTCATCAATCCGGTTAGAATTAAAGTCTTTCTCCATACTGAGGCTTATCAGGGCTGTCTACAACAGGGGAGATATTAACATAACATAAGAACATCATTTTAAAAAGGCCAAACTATTCCTTTAAAAAACTGACAGAGCGATCCTTGTTGGAAAATGTGCAAACTTGTAAATGCTGAGTCAACACGAAGGTGAGAAATTCCACATGTGAGTGAGCTCCGATATGCTAGAGCACACACACACACACACACAGAAAACTAAGACACTTATTTTCCACCCAAGCTTTTAACAGCCAGTAAAAACAAAAAAGAAGTTGAAAGCAATAACATCTTTTTATTTGGATGCCGTCTGTCCTGCTGAGCCTGGTCCTGTTATGTGTTTCAAAATTTTAATCAAACTTTTTCCTTTTTTTTTTTTTAGCCGTTCCACCATTAAAATGCTCCGTAAACTGGAGCAAAACGCTCCAGGTTGCTTTTGCAGCTTTTCCTGTCTTGTTTCTAGGCCTGTGGTTCGTTCCTGCTCTATAGCAACATCTGGTGGCTCTCAGAGGCAGACGGAGGTTTGATAACTCTTTTCTTCTCTCACAAGATCGTGTCACTGTGGCAGAATGATCACTAGAAGGAAAAAGGTTGTCTAGATCTGTCTATCCACAGATTGTTTAGTGATAGAATCACAACCGTGCAACACAGAGGGACGAGCTAGAGCAAGACTTCTTTAGGCTGTGTTGCATTTGAAGCCCACTGATGTTGAGTATTTTGTCCTCTTCGTTTAACCTTGTGCGTCTAACCGATCCAGCAGAATTCATCCGTCCTGACTTGACACAGACAGGCACACTGCTGGGTGATAATGATCAAGCTGAGAGCTGCTAATTGAAAAAGAGCCGCCCGGTGGACGCAACACCGCGATGCCATCGAGGGGGTGTTAAAATCTGTGGTTGTTAGTCAAAAAGACGTTTCACGGGCGGGGAAGAGAGGCCACAGTTCGGAGGTTTAAGGGTTAGAAAGAGAAACGAAAAAGTCACACATTCCATGAAATCTGTCTCAGTGGTTTCTGACTTTGAGAAAGATAAAAACACAGAAAGCAGAGAGCTGTTTTGGTCTAAAATAAGGAGATAAATGAACGATAAATGAGGCTTTATCTGACTGTGTGTTATGGAACGGCACTCAGCATCAGTCTAAGATGTGTTGCCACCAAGTTTAACATTAGACATCGTGAGAACACAATACACAGGTTTGCATATTTAAAAAACTTCTGACACGGTTTTATTTTGTTTTTTGTAGTCATCACTGAACAAAAAATTTAATTCCGCTCATGGGAGCTGTTAGCACTCAGACTAGGTGTTGGGTATGACTCTCAGCTACTACCACACCAAACTTTACCTCAATGTATGCAAAACAGATGGAGTTACAGCAGCTTTTGTAAAGTCAGTCGGCTGTAGCGGCCATCTTGAATAAAGTCGCCACCAAAAGATTATTCCCAGAGTTTCATTAAATTCCACCCACTGGTTTGTAAGATATTTTGCCAACAGACACACACACACACTGACAGATAAATGTGCATTTCTTTTATGGCAGCGGGTAGTAATGAAGTCGCTGAGCGTGTGCCAGGTAATACACACAGCCCAGGAGCAGGTCTAAACACTGCAACGACTGAGATTTATTTGGCGGGCTCTCGGATGTAAAGCAGGAGCGCTCACTAACTGATGCGGTCATTCTTAGAGCTGCAGGGAGCTGAGATTCACTCGCCTGCTGCTCGTTTAACTGTGACCCTTAAATGTCCACATAAATCTCTCCACCTACTCGCTGAGACAGGAGAAGTTGTGCAGAAAATAATCTCTTTTTATTTTCTCTCTGCGGTAATTGCTTGGGTACGTCTCCAATTAAACACCCTTCCTTCCTAGGAGGAGCCCAGATAATGCCTTTGAAAGCAAAGTTGCAGTAAGATCTCTTACTCTGAGCTGCGTGCCATTTATTCTCATTTGGAAAGAAGATTGGAGTTAATTTTTGTGACCTCTGTGTATGGATCGGCTAGAGGTGCATGAATGGGGGATGGGCGTGGAAGGAAAAGCTGAGGTTACAGTAAATGAACAACTCAGTGTGTAGGGAAGGTCCTCAGTATCCATTTGAGTCCAGCAGGCACACAAACTATTTAGGTAATGCAGTATGTACAGAGTTTATTTCGTCCTGCATGTGTTTATCTGTCTGTTAGCAAAATATTACATGAACCTCTTGATGGATTTTAATGAAACTATCAGGAAGTAGTCACTGGATGTCTGTCTACATCTGATTAACTTTTGGAGTCAATCTGATTCAGTATGGCTGCTGCAGCTATCGACCTTACCAAACGCAAAAATGGCTAAAACTCTGATTTTTTTACAGATACTGAACTCAAATTTGGTGTGGTAGTAGCTGAGAGTCGTTCTCAACATACTCCAAGCATTATTATGTTGAACGAGACCACTGTTTAAAACTTTGGCATGCAAGGTGGCAGGCGGTACGCGTTCCTCCAAGGACTTCTAGTTTCATTGTATTCCTTTGTTTCTAAAACAAAGGACTAAAACACAGGTTCCAGTACCTGTGTGATGTTAATCCATGTTATATTCTTCGCTGTAGGAACAAACGAAGTGTAAAATGGCTCTGAAAAGACAACTGTGCTCGACTGGGAAAAAAAACCCCAACAAATTACCAAACGAGCTGCAGCTTTTCCCATCATCGCCCTTTTGAAAAAGCAACCTAACAATGACAAAGTGTCACGCTGGTGCTGAAAGAAAAGCCCACCAGCGGAGTCTATTGTGTCCACGTCGGCTGAATGTGTTGCTGCAGTGGTCAGTTGCAGACTAGGTGAGTTTAAGCAGGATTTTTTAACCCTGTAAGCACTATAATAATGAAAAAAAAAAAAAAATCCTACAGTAGCAGCTCACACAGCTGTAGGGCTAAACTGAACAGTCTTAGCTCTGTGGATGGGAGACACTCGAGAGAATTCCTCAATATGGTAAATCCAGCTTAATTATCTTTATCACTAGCCCACAGTAGGGATTGAAGAAAGTTTAAGTTTTGCCAGATTTTAACATATTGCAAAGCTAGATGAGGGCTTACTGACGGTATTTTTAGACCACCCTACAAATCTGTCTTCCAAAGAGAAATTAATCCAGTAGGATAACCAAAACATTAATGACTGAGTCCAGAACTCAGACGACAATGAGCTCCACGAATCTGAACGCTGTAATCTGAGAAAAATATACGTCCTATAAACTCTATTTGTGTTATAAGTCAAGGATTGTCAGCGAGAAGCAAGTGAGACGTCGAGACTCAAGCAGCAGAGGTAGAAAACAAGGAAATATCAAGCTGGAGTTTCTGACTGCTGATTCTTTGGGAATAAAAATAATTTGTGACGAGTGAATCTGAATGAAGCAGACAAAGCAGAGGACAGATATTCACTGTTCACAGTTTTTACGATCAAGTTTAAGAGCCACAGCTGCTGGTGTTTACCGTAAATTTCCGATTTCCCCATATCGTGTCACACTTTGTCTGTGTAGGCTTTACTGCGAAATTCTGTCAATCACAGCCGCTGGTAAATTTTTGTAAATTTGAATAAAATACTGCAATCTCTGGCAAAAATGGTGGAATCACCACTCATGGAGGATGTTCTTTCAATTGTTTTTTTTTAAATTTTGTATATAAAAAAGAAAATAAATCACAGATATGCCACAGAACTATAATTTTCCTACACTTCAGACTTCTGATATTGTGCATTTTCTGTTTTCAAGACATTCTGCTTGAAGTTTTCTATCTTCCCTTTCACAACCTTCTCTATTTTGTTCGTACTCAGTCCAGATTTTAGCTGAGTGGGAACAACCAACATTCAGTGATGATTTACCTTCTTGAAGAAGTTTCATAATCCCCTCCTTTGTTTCAGCCAACATCTCTGGCGTCGGAGCCATAATTCATGTTAATCTGCTTTGTGCAGCTGCTCCCCTCTTTTTTACCTGAAGACTGATTAGCAGATTTAATCTGATGCAGGTTTTTGTTTTAAAACTGTGATGCTTCCATAATGTTTTCCTCTACTTGATCGAAAAAAATAGATCGATCTATCTATCTATCTTCAGAAAAAATATAAAAAATAAACAGCACTCAACCGACTGTGAAATTTACAGTTTTAATGAAGCTTGCTATACTGTTTTACATTGTCATCTTATTTTTACTGTGAAATTTAGGCTATCACAGCTGCTGGTATTTCACTGTAAATTGAACTTTTTTTCTTTTTTACAGTGTACAAAAAAGAAAACTGTATATCAGCTTCAGCTCTGACAGAAACAAACAACCGGGAAGAAGACTATCGTGTGAAAAAGACACAGCAGTAATGGATGTCGACTTGAGCCGAAACGGTTCTGTGAGTGCAGACAGAGGAGGTCAGGATAAAAATGTAGAGGTGGAGGAAGCAGTGGAAAAGAAAGAGGAGGAGAGGACCAGAGAGAGAGAGAGAGAGAGAGAGAGAGAGAGAGAGAGAGAGAGAGAGAGAGAGAGAGAGAGAGAGAGGAAGAACAGAGAGGCTGAGCTGAGCAGGGCTATCACAGAAGGAGACAGAGTCACTTGCAGAGAGCAGAATAGAGTCTGACACAAATTGATGACCGGAGCCATTAGGAGAGTGGAAGTGGAGCAGGCTCCAGAGAGGAATAAGCCAAGTCCAATTTCATCTTTATGAGTGAGTGAAGTGGCAGAGAGGGAAAAATTGAAGGAACACAGGAGAGGACTAATGAAATGATTCTCCTTGTTGTGCTGTGTTATTACTGGATTATTAATAAATCAGCGGCGGAGAGCAGGTCAGAGCACAGGAACATTTGATGATGAGGCAAGGTCGAATTTCTATTACAGGCTAACTCATGCTAATCAGTCTTACTGCAGACATGGGTAAAAATTGGACAGCCTGTGCAGCTTTTAATGTGATAATGGTCCAGGTTAAAGGAATAGTTCGGAACCGTTTTAGGTAAGGCTCTGTGTAAAGGTTATGAAGAATTAATATCTTACCTGTTGTAGATGGCTCTCCTCAGTTTGGACAAATTTATTCTGACTGGACTGAAAGGCTAACAGCAAATCAGAGTGGGGCCTGTCCTAAAACAGCTTCAAACTCAAAAATGTCAGAGCAGCTCATGCATACGACTTTTTAAAAAACCTTTCCACTTCTGTCACTTTTGCGTTCCTCAGTTATCCCGGCAGGCAGGCGCCCCGGGAAGGCTAGCTCACCACTGTAACCAGTGTTTGTGATTACAAACAACACTAAAAATCTACATAAACAACTGTGGCATGTCAAATTAACAGTGAAAGTTTATAAAATATGATTTGCACGTATGTTAATAAAGTATTTAGCTTATCAATCCTGTCAACCTTCCATGCTTTAAAGTCAATGTTTCTGTGATACTACATAATTATACCCAAAATGGGTCCAATTAAAGTACACGTTTGGTTTGTAAAATCAAAGCAAACCAGGAGATGAACTGTGTTTCTCATTTTTGTCAATGTAACTCAAGAGGAAATCAACATCTGAGCTCTTTCATACATAAAACCTGCTTTTTGGGGGCTCAAACACTACAAACAATAAAAGGCTTATTTAGCTTTAGATGTCTACAGAAAGTCTCGACGCCTTGAATTAAATGTGTTTTCTCCTCTGGGATACTTTAACAGACTTTTTCTACTGTGACGGTGCTCAGTTGGCTTTCTGTCTTCACTTCTGCCTTCAAGTTAAAAGCAGCCTTACCTCTGCTGAATATTTGACTAATTCACCTTTAAAAACACCTGGTTTGCATTTCTTGCATGTTTTAGGCCATTCTTTACAGTCTGTATGCTTTGCTGCATTTGTCTAATAGACTCCAAATGTTCAGAAATCTCTCTGACGGATTAGTTTTGTTTTTGCAGCTTAAAGGTGGCATTTTTCACCTGCTCTGAGAGCTCATTAGACTGTGTGGATCCGACTTATTAGAAGCGTAATTCCTTCTTCCAATTAAAGATGAGACTTTGCAGTTTGACCCAGATTCAACTACATACAGTATTATTATTATGGTTTGTTAAACAGCTCAAATTTAAACACATTTAACAGTCTGTAAATATTTCTAATTCTTGGTTGAATTTGTGGTGCAGAATGTCTGCCCACCTTATTTTTTCTCCTGCTGCTATAAAAGGCAGGAGAGCCTGTATCACTTTAATCACATAAAGATGTATATTTGCACGCTTTAATGAATGATGAGGCGGGTAGCACAGACTGCTAAAGTTTATGCATTTGGATTATAATCAGTGAGCTGTACTGAGCCAAAAGAAAGTAGGATATATAAGAATCTGTATTGCTAATCTGTTAGTGTTTGACTTGTCGATGTTTCAGTCAAACCATTGCAAAATGTGCTGAAATGTGGTTTGGGAATGAGTCTTAGCTACTACCACACCAGATTAAAGATCGCCTTAATTGAATAAATATGTTAACTATTATCAGTTTCAAAGAAAATTGTGCTGGAGCTATTTCAGTGTTGGTGTTAAAGCTCCAAATGTGTTCCATTTTCTGCTCAATCAACCATTTTTAACACTAAATTATTATTATTATATCGTCAGGGATGAATGTAATGCTCAATGAGTGAGTCTATCTTTAGCAGGTAATCACACTCACTTTTACTCAGCCGCACTCGTCATGCAGCTGCAGTGCTGCAGGACAAAGCAGAGCGCAGCGTGCGCCTAACTTTTGCCACGAATTAGTCTGCGCTCGAGTGTTTCCTGTCGAATGACGAGCCGATTCAGTGCAGCGCTGCTCCTGCTCTTCACTGGTGCAGTCTCTGGGCAGCCTAACATCATTACTGCCCTCCTGTCACCACAGCAACCGGCCCGGTCACATCCTCCTTTGTTTAGGCATTTATGTCCTGTGTGTGTGTGTGTGTGTTTGAACGCTGGGTTCTCGACGTGGTCTTGTAGAACACCGAGTCAATCATGGCGCGCCGCATGTCGATAAGAGCACTGCCTGGCCTCTGAGTGAATGAATAACCACAGCACTCATTACTTTACATCCTATCAGACAATCCATTTTATTAACACTCCTCTTCATCACCTTTTGTCCCTCTTCCTCTGATCCCGCTCGGCTTTCAGTAGTGGGGCCACATGCCTCCGGCGCTGACTGAAGGTTTAATAATGCTAAAAGGTTCGCCGCCCCCTCGCACCTCGCTCTTCTCTCCCTCGGTAACCTTCCTCATTACTGAAATTATCAGGTCCCGTCTAATAACTCACCTGCCTGCTGGATGAGTCACTGTGAGTCTGAGCAGCAGCGGTGGGTGTCAGGGACATCCTAAAGGGAAAATGATATTTACACATAGACACACGAAAAAAAAAGAAAATACTAACGAACAAAACCACAATGGGAGGCTGCTTTTATGGAAATTTTTCACTTTGCTCAGGAGTCTTAGATGATAGAAATGAACAGATTAAATATCTATAATTCATCAAGAGAAACCCGGAGAGTGTGTTCGTGTACCTCTAAGAGGCGTATCATTTCTCTGCGTTCAATAATAAATGTTAAAGCAGGTTTTGAGTCTGTGCAAATGAAAGTGATGCATTGTCCTCGGCACTCTGTGGTGGGCTTACAGGCTGCAGCATGAAAGGCTGCAGTAACAGTCCACCTAGCAGTGATAGCACTCAGTCCTGCGCACCACATACGAAGGACAGAACCACATTTATTCCATGACTGCACCTGTTCTTTTTCTTTTATCTGTATATGTACAACACAACATTAAGAAATGAGCCATTTATGTTCATTTAAACATGACTGCGTTACAAATTTTATAAAATAACTAAGAGAGTTAAGAAGGAGCCAATGCAGCTACTGCCTCAAGTTCCAACACAGGTCAACCTTTTTCTATAAAACTTAGAGGATTTAGTCATTTTACGACTTTTCGGGTAATCTAAGGTATAGAAAAGTTAAAGCTGCTGAAGGTGGCTCTTTATTGTCACCATGGTAACCACACTCCTGTGTCTTTCAGTCCCTGACAGCACTTATCATTAAGACAGGCATGGTGAAAACTAGACTAGAAAGGAAGGATGATTCCCAAAGTTGGGGTCGGGACCCCAATGTGGGTCACCCAACACCAAGTAGGGGTCCTTAGATAATCTCCAGATATCAACCTACAATTAAAAACATAGTTTTTATTATATATTTCCACCATAACTGTGACAGAGAATTTAAATAAAAATCAGAAATTGATTTTAAAAATAGCATAATGGATGTTAGGACTGTTTGTGTAGTCATTATGCTCTTATTTAACAGGGTCATTACCATTTTTAGATATTTAAACAGCCAACAGATGGGGTCACACACCTTTGTCACTATTAATTTATGGGTTGAAAGCTAAAAAGTTTGTGAACCACTGGTCTACAGTGTCAGAGTAGACGATAACGTATGGCAAGTTAAATACACTCACCGCTTCCTGTTTTAAGGAGAAAATAATGAGCTCAGATGTAATGGAAGTCAATAAGAGTTTAGATGTGAGCTGTCTGCACTCTGGGAGAGGACTTCTAACCCTGACCAGAAGTGTCACGGCAGTGAGAGACACACTGGGTCAAAGAAGACAACAGTTCCTACATCTTGATGTGTCAACTGTTTAAGAAAGGTAAAGACTGGGAAATGAAAACGAGTTTGTTTGCAAACATTTTAAAAGTGTTAGATGTTCAACACTATCCCTCTCTAAGCCCAACATTTCCCAAAATCATAAAACCTAAACTGCGATTGTATTAAAAACGGCAAAAGATATCAAAATGCCAGTTCTGTCACATCAAATTCAACTTTCCATGAGTCGTTCAAGCTTTGAATGACGTTTCTACTCTGAAGGATGCCTGAGCTGTAGAGCTCAAAGAAGGGCTGCGTTTTCTCACTCATTTCACCAAAATCCCACGTGGAGATTTGTTGCAGGTTTTCGCTTGTTTTGTTGACGTCATCATGCAACGTACAGCAACCAAATGTCGGAACACAGCATTCCCGTTTGAGTTCAGTTTTAAATGTTTTTTCTCTGCGTGACGTAGCGAACTGAATACCGTGACAGAAATGGGAGCTTAAAGGCCAAATAGTAATACGGGAGCTTTAATGCTCATGCATTGACACCATTAATTATTCATATTTACCACAAGTGAAGCTTTTTCAGGATAATAAAACCTTACTTTCAGCAGTATGTTTCTCTGATGTGTGCAATTTACTGTTCTAGTTGTAGAGTTTTAGCATATAAATGTGTGCCTATTTTTTTCTTTCCCAGCTCTGACCTTTTAAAGTAGCAACAATGGACCGTAATTGTGACCTCATCGTAAAACACATCACAGCCAAAATCACTGCATAATCATTTATTCACGTAGTTCTTTTCACATATTGTTATTATAGTCTTTTATTGCTGCAGTGGAGGCGCCTTTCAGATATTCACTTTCTGTTTTCCCATATTGTCCGAGTCTCTTTATATTTTTCATCTTCATGCATGCTGAGTAATACATTTTACAGGAACGGGATGCAAATAAATAAAACTGTCTCGTTTTTTTTTTTGTTTTGTTTCGTTTTTTTAAAGTTACATGTCATACTCTAGCCGTTCTATCAATGCATCTGTAACATGCCTATTTCAAAGTCCAAAGAGGGTAAAACGCTTTGCATTAAAGGGGGGTGAAGGCATAACAAAGAGCACATTATTGATACATATTGTTAAAGCTCGCAATCTATGATTAATCTTAAGAACCATTCGAACCTCTGCTCACATAAAGCCGTGAGGGGGGGGAAGGCTGAGTGTCAGTACTACGTCTCATCTATGTACAGTAGCTTTGAAATATGGCACCAAGTGTGCTTGTGAAAAAAAAAAGAAAATGAGGTTACACATTGAAATGTTTGTGACTACATTACTCCTCCTGCTCAACCGGAAAGGTCTGCAGGTAATCCCATTCTGAGTCTCCAGCAGTGACATTTTTACACACTGTAGCAGAGACACTGGAACAGTTTTCTCAACTTTTCTCTCTGGCTTTTGAAAGTAAGCAGCACACCTCATAGGCACCGGGAGCGAGGCAGAGCACCAATACAGAGCTGGAAATAAACTCTCCGACTGGCATCTAACGCGACAAAGAATACTGACAATTTTAAAGGAGTTTCCTGCAACACCAACAACAACAAAAACACGTGTTCCAGTTTATGCTGATCGTTCTCGTGCTCGTAACTTTTGGATTTGTTTTAAAAAAAAGGTGCTTCTTCATCCACAAAGTGACTCTTCTCAGACAATGAGAAATAACGTTATCGTTCTTTAAATACTTTAGATTACCGTTCTATTTTCTGACTTACATCAGACACAAGCTCTTTTTTCAATACACACACACACATGCGTATGCATGCACACGCTTTAAGCTCCGCTATCTTTTTCCTGACCTACAGCAAAGGCAAATAAGGAACTTCTGAATATTCAATCTCAAACTATCTTTACAGTGTTTAATATCGTTAATAGTTGCTCAGTTTCATCTATTCGGTTCTCTGAAGGCACCTAGTGTTGCCTAGGCAGAGCTGAAATGTCACTATGATAAATTTTAGCTGCAACATCAACAGTTGTCGCTTCATTATGAAGGTACATCTTTTCTCTTCAAGTGTCAAAACCTCTACTTGTGAAATACTTGTGACTACACAGAGTCTGTGCTCCTGGATAAGAATACAGTGGCCAGTTCTAAGCCCTACTGAGCAGGCCGGGGAAAAGCTCTTGTCCAAAGGTTCAAAGGTCCTCGAGCTCCCAGGCGGAGAAGCCTCTGTCAGACGTACGCTGACTCACTGGACTGGGTCCTGCCCAGGTTTGGGGCCTGAGACAGGTGTGAGACGTCCTTCTTGCGCACTTCGCAGATGGACTTCCTTCGGGCCTGCACGCCTCGAATGGCCGTCTTTATCTTCCTCCATCCGAGGTGATTGAGCTCGGCCAGGTTGAGCAGCACACAAATGCCGCTCACCGCAAACATGAAGACCAGAAAGACAGTTTTTTCTGTCGGACGGGACACGTAACACTCCACCTCCTTCACGCACGGGTAGCGGTCACACTCAAACATCCCTGGCACGTTGAAGCCATACAGGAAGTACTGGCCAGCCAAGAAGCCGATCTCCAGCGCATTGCGGAACACCACCTGGATGACGTAGAAACGGGAAATACCTTCTTGCCGTTTGACCTTTGAACTTTTGTGCGTCGAAGTGACCCCCCGAGGTCCGTTGGGGATCTCCTTGACCTCCATGTCATGGTCCTCCTTACTGCTCTCGGGATGCACCAGGATGCCATTGATGTTGCGAGCGTGTAGCTTGCGCGCGTGATGGTCATGATGGCGGCCGTGGTGGCCGTGGCTGTGGTGATCCATGTGCGAATGCAGCAGGGAGTAGCTTCGATCGCGCGCTTTAGCGGACTGGTGAACAGAGTACGTGATGAAGCACAGGCTGGGCGTGCAGACCAGGATGATCTGGAAAACCCAGTAGCGGATGTGCGAGATCGGAAAGGCCTTGTCGTAACAAGCCTGGTTGCAGCCAGGCTGCATGGTGTTACAGATGAACATGATCTGCTCGTCCTCGTACACCTTCTCGCCCACTATTCCGACTATTAGAATACGGAAGATCACCACCACTGTCAGCAGGATCCTGCAGACAAAAGGAGGAGAAACAAGGGAGGGGGCGACAGGGAGAAAGACATCAGTTAATGAGGAGCAAATGCACAGATGAGCCGGAAATCTGTGGGTGTGACTCGGCTCATTTAGATTGTTTGCAAGTCCTGGTTCACTTTAAACTAACAGTTCAGTAGGTGTTGTTTTAACATATTGTTAGTGTTTGTTGTCTTCCTAACCTAAAAAACAGAAAATGATCTTAAGGTCGTTTTACACTTTGAACAATTTCAGAAGAAAGAACATTTCTAGGCTGAGTTTGTCGATGAGCATGAACGGATGAGTGTGTGTCTGTGTGTTTGAATGCATTATCACCCAGATTTAGTGACGAACAGCACAGGATGGTGAAGTTGTGCTCCAGTTAGCGTGCAGCATAAGTTCACTAATCATCAGAGATGAAAACCAGCAGGGTTTATACACCAGCACTGGTGTGCATGTATGTGCAAACACTCTGACTGCTGCTCAAGAACTGATTTTCTGAGTACACTTTCAATGTACATTTGTGGACTTCTTCACATCTTATTGTAATTTCTTTTTAATTTTCATGCTGCAGTAACTCAGAGGTATAAAATACAAAAAAAAAACAACCTTGCGATAAGTAATTAAATAATTTCCTAAGCAACATGTTTTCTGTTTTATATTTACTCAAGCATTGTTTTAGTTTCTTTTTCTTTCTTTGTTTAGAGTCTGTTTTGTTTTAAATTATGAGTTATGATGTTGTTTTTTATGTTCGTGGATCAGTTCTCTGTTTCATTCTTGCATTTTGTAAAATGTTTGTTTTTTTTTTGCTTTTTGCCCCTCGAGGCCACCGTACAAAGCAATCGAACAGACTCAGAGCTTTTTTGTGGGCGCATCTGTTTAAAAAAGCTCAGAATTTTAAAAAAAACAACGGGAAGAAATCTGTTCTCTCAAGGGTCAGAGCATAAAACCTAATTATTATCAGATTCTTGCTGAACTGGATCTTCTAAAGAAATTTCCCCTGACTTCCCATCGAGCATTATTAGAGCGCTTGCTGCAGTTACAGAAAGTTGTGTCCAGGGAGTGGTGCAGCTGCTTTTCAGGGGGCCTCTGAGAGACTGATGCGCTGTACTGCCTCATTCTGGTTTCGATCCAGCACGGGCACTGCGGAGGAGGACTGGGGGCTTTGGAGCTGCACCGTCAGCTCTTTTTAATGAGTGAGGAAAGCCTGCGCATCATGGGGCTCCCCGATATCACTGCCACAATGCAGAGGATGAGCACGGAGGAGGCAGTCACTTTTCTAACACTTGTTTCCGAGCACAGGAGGGCCGCTCAGTGCGGCAGAGACGGATGGTTTTGATCACCCCAGATAAAAGGACAAAAGCCTTAAAGGTGGTGTGAAATGACACAGTTCTCATCTGTTTTAAAAATGAACAATTAAAAGGTGTTTTTTAGGGTGGTCTTTATCTAAGAAATAAAGTGAGACTCTAGAGTGGATTCTTGAGGATGACTTGAGCTTGCAGATTAGTGACAGAGGAGAGATGATTTAGAGATGAATAAGAACAAGGCTGTGTGAAAGCAAGTGTTGGAAAAGGTGAAAGAAAGTGTCTAAATTTGTGTTTCGTTGCGCGGTGAAAAAAAGAAACATCTCTGAACAAGGCGAAGGAGGTGACGGCTTGTTAAAGCAAAGTGAGAGGCAGGTGAAGATAAGAGCAGAGGAACATGTGCTAAGGTAAAAGGATAAAAACAACTAAACTTAAAATAGAGCGGAGTGCTGCAATAAGACTGCTCCTTCTCCACCTGCGAACGCATGCCAGTGCGTGCTTTTTGTGTGACGGACGGACACGAGGACGCGGAAACAAAGATGCAGAGGCAGCCATGTGTGTGCAGAATGGTGAACACGTCCTGTGCTCACAGCAGCTGCGAGTGCACACGCTACATTGACTCTGGGCCCATTTTGAAACACCCATCGAGCGTGCAGCTTCTCGGCACTTCGGAACTTCAAATTTTGCATGCAATTTACATAAAGACGTTCGGCCACTTCGAGCCTGATTAGTATCTGCTGGTTTGACAGCAGTGGAGCTGATGGCTCTCTTGCACCAAAACCGCTGAGATGGACGTCTTTGTTTGGCCCTGCTAATATTTGTTCAGGTAATACATGAAACCCGACTGCCGTGGAGTAGGTAAGTAAACATCCGCAGAGTTGGATGGTGACTTAGCGCCGTTACGAGCTGAGTGTCGGTATTCACTTTCTTTTCAAGGTCTGCTTCTTCTCTGCCTAACCATGATGACACAGAAACGGCACTGACTAAATGTCACAGAGCCTGCCTCCCGTCTTTGTATGTGTGCGCAGTGACAGAAGCTCAAAGACTGGACAGCTTGTCTCTGTTAAAACATTCCCCTTTTTTTCTGCGGAGGAGAGGGTTTTGGTGACAGATGGTTTGCATTTCACCGCCAACAGATAATGTAAAGGAACTTCATCTGCGAGATAAATGAGCACTCAACGACTCTTTGCGATCAGCTGGAATCGAGCAGTGTGTTCTGTCCAAACCTGTGGCTTCCTCATTACCTGCAAACACTTGAATCTCCCGTCCCGCTGCACGTTGTACACCAGAGTATCTGAGGATTAATTATGGGTGGCCTGAACTCCCTAGAGTCTCATTTCTGTGCATACATTTATGTCCTAGTCTGAGGCCTTTTACTGTCCTCACTTTACATTTATTTTACACGTTTAATTAATAATTTAAATAGAACAATTTGTAGTTTCAAAAAATAACACTGTCAAAATACAAGAAATACATGCCTTGAAAACATTTACTAAAAGTGTTACACACAAAATATATCAAAATAGGGTGTTAAAAGTTTTAAAATGCTGATTAAGTCCAATTTTATTTGCTAAATAAAAGTAAAACTACATGCAAACATGTCTATTTTTGTGTGCTCTGATTTCTTGCCTCTACCAACAGGATTTACAGTATAAATGAAATTATTTTAAATCAAATTAAATATGATCTTCTTGTTGACAATAATAAAGAAATGCTTCATATTTAATCACACGTAAACAGTATGTGGCATTTGGGCGAAAAGGGAGAGGATTTAGTGGCTCACTCCTTTATGTCTACACCACTGTGGATCCAGACGTTTTGAGAAATAATTTTTTTCTTCGTTTATAGAAAAGCTCATTTCGCACAATTCCATCTAAAACAATGTAATACATATTCCGCACCACTAGGTGGCGAGAAAGTTCACATTAATGGCATCTCAAAAAACAGAGAAAGAACATTCTTAGCTTGTCTAAAGATTTTCCCAATACAACTGTAATTTCTTTATTTAAATTTTTAAAAAATTTTATACTGTTTATAATTTCCTCTCGGTTATTAAACCTTGTTGCGTACTTCACAAAAAACAAGAAAATTGTTCATTTTTTTTCCATTCTTTCTGACCCGGACATTTCAATTGTTACGAGAAACTCAAGCGCAGAACTTATTGGTGAACGGTGTTCCTGAGGGAGTCTCTGAAATGTCTCGAAACGTTTGTGCAGGTGTCCAGTTTTCTCACGTGAGTCGTAGAGGTTCACAGTCTTGTCGATTGCATTTTGAACATTTGCGTGACAAATTTTCACTCAAGATAGTAACATAGGCTACGTCTCAATGCCATCCATCCATCCATTTTCTTTACCCGCTTCTCTATTCTGGGTCGCGGGGAGCTGTTGCTTATCTCCAGCAGTCACTGTGCGAGAGGCGGGGGACACACTGGACAGGTTTCAAGTCCATCACAGGCAGGTCTTAATGCTCAATTCTGCTTTTTTGATCAAATCTGTTTTTTTGCATGGTCATTCACATGACATTTTAAATATGACCTCCATCAGGCTCCAGTGGGAACGGTCTCCAGTTGAGCCGCATGCTCAGAAGAAGATATGACGTCACACTCCACACTTTGTGTTGACAGAAGTAAATATGGACGCTGCGAGTGTTAGCATATGTGTTGATTCAATTGGGGCCAGCTGTACATCCAAATGGTAAAAGATAAAAGAAGAAATAGAGCGGAAATGTTAACAATGACCTTTATTTTTTGGAGCTGTGGCTGTGGCAGAGTCGAAGCCAAGAGTGGAGGGACTTTAACGTGAGGGACCTCCGTGCTTTCATCAGACCTAGAAGTCGCATGAACGTTCACACTGCGATCGCTCTGAAAAACACTGGATATGTATCAGAATCAGTACCACATACTGAAAAGACCATTGGTCAAATATGAAAAAATCGGATTTGACAAGTTCACACTGCCATGAAAAAATCTGACGTGTCACAAAATAATCGTATTTGGGTGTCATGTGCCCGCAGTATGAATGTAGCCGTGGTCGTCACAGGCATCTCTAACTCATCTCAAGCGCACTAGATCTGTATTTTGACACCTGCACAGGAGCTCTCCACCAACAGAAAACATCTTAGACTACTGCCCTGATTGTCAAGGTTTTAAACACCTTACCAGCCATAAGCAATTATTGAAAACTTGCTCTAAATATGCCTATTTTCATTTCAAAAGTGTTCATCATAAGAGTTGGGGTTGCTGCCAAGGTGGGTACAAAGTGGGCAGTTTATCAAGCCGTGTACAAAAAAAAACGCTGTGATTTTAAAGACTGGCTGTCCAAAATGCGTCCGAGCGGCTTTTTGGTTGCGTAGTGACAAACACTCAACACTGCAACAAAAAAGTTTCTCACAATTTTGGGTCAACAACTCGTCTCTGACGGCTGCAGCCCAGAGACCGCCCTAACCCTTTGCAGCACACTAAGTTTGACAGGATCATAATAAAGCGAAGCCGATGCTGAAAAACAGATAAAAACTGATCCTATTGTTGTTTTGGGTTTAAGTACACAAAGTTACCAGTGGAATGAGCGAAACACGCTGCTGAGTCAGTGTTTCTGAGAAGCTCTTTATTTCAAGTCCTTATTGATACGTCATAAATAGAATTTTAAAAAAATCTCTACATTTTCTCTCAGTTTTTATACATGTTTGGTGTAGTGTAGTGGGGCTTAAATCAGTCTAAAACGGACCTCCATTATTCACTGAGGGAAAATTACAGCATCCTGATCCAAACGGTAATTTTATCTGGATAACATGACTTTTCTTTTCTGCTTTGTGTTATTAACTTCAGTGGCTTTTATAGTGCAGTAAGGGAGAGGTGTTTTTTATTATTATAAATATTATTATTACACAGATAGATACCAGATCTAACACATGTTTTAAAGTGGAGAAAAGAAACATTAAAACGTAAGATCCTGTTTAGCTAAATCTTAAAGATCTGGTTTAGGAAAATGAATTGAAGAGACGTTCAACCAATATTCTTTCAGACACTTTTGGATGTAAATGTTATGGCTGACCATCATTTCCCCATGTTTGACCTGCAGTCACTGATAATTTATCATTGGGATTCATACTTCATTAGTTTTGGCTTATTTAATGCAGTTTAAGGGGGTAATTTCTTTGTAAAATATATATATAGTCTTAGTTTATTATACGTGTAAAGTTATGACACTTGCGCTGCTGCTTCCTGCCTCAGCCAAGACTTCCTTACAGAAAAAATACATATTTATTAAAGTAAACGAATAAACTGCCGACTGAGTGAAGTATAATTAGTTTTTAGGATTTGAGGTGAATGTGGCTTGAAAAGAATAAAGCTTTTGGTTTTGCAGTGCAACACTGTTTTATGACTGCAGTTTTCTCACTGCAGCTTTGTTCACCTCAGTAGTTGGCACTTTCAGACTTACCTATGGACTTTTATTGCTGCAGTATTGTGGATATTTAGTCATCCAGTCTGCACTAGAGCAAATTTTTGTCATTAAAAAAAAAAATCCCAAGGCGTTGCATGTATCGAACGGTTTGTGTGTCTGCAAGCGCGCGTATGTGTGTGTGAGTGTTTGTTTGTGCTTGTGTGTGTACACTCCTGCTGGATAACAGGATAATCAGCATGAGGTGGATTGCTGCATTAGCAGAAAGCGGCGCACTGAGGTTATCTGCAAACATCAGTGTTTTAAGTCCCGCAGAATAACGAGCCAATACTGTTAGCCCGAGCAGATCAGGACAGCAAAGTCCAGAGGCCTGAAACCTGCAGAATATTCAATACTTGACATGAATTATTTAAAATAAGATTTCAGAATTTTAAGTGTTTCAAACTTGAGGGGGAAAGAACGTGAGAGTAAACTCACTTCCTGAGTCAATTTTCTTCAGAAAACATGAGAAATATTCTGGTATTTCAGCACATTTTGAATCCAGTGGCTTCCTTAAGCCAAAACTTCGTTGCACAGCTGCTAAATTATCTCCCTCTCATCACCTCATTTCGCTGCCTGCGTCCCGGAGGACTCGCTTCAAGTCTGAACTGATGATTAGAGTTTTAGAGACCCTCTAAATCCCTCGTGCTGTCCAATAGAGTTAACAGGATTTGAAAGAAAAGTGTTCTGCATTGATGTGTTGCTTTCCATATGAAACTGCAGCATCATCCTCAGCATCATCGCAAAGACCAGCAGCAGCTCATGGACAAGCCAAAATAAATATCTGGAGGGACGAACAAGAGGAGGAAGTAAAGATGAGGAAGTGTCTCTTTGGTGCATGAGAAACCTCTTCAAACGCCTCTCCAGGCTGCTGACTGACCTGTAAGGCTGTGTGTGTAATCTAATTGTAGCTGCTCTTCAGCTGGTGAGTTGGCTGGACATGCAAGCCCTCGTTGCTTTCCCAGAGGCCTACACACACACACACACACACACACACAAACTTGTACAAAAGTTCATTCATATAACAGCTGCTGCTGCAGGCCTTCAGGGTACACAGGAGAACCGTGGAGCCTATAGCACACGAACACACACATCGGAAAACACACACTTGATCTTTCACAAAGATAAATATTTTCCTCGTTTACTCTTATTCTCTGTTTTTGGGTAAAAGTCACATACAGTCGTGGAAAAAAGAAAGTCTACCCTCCTAAGGGGGATACATATGGAGACAGAATCAAAATGATCAGATTTTTTTTGCTGCTGTTTTTACTGGATCTAAATGTATTTAAAACTAACCTCAACATACAACAGATTCCACGTGTCATTGTTTATGAAACAAACACAAAGCTAAAATAAAAACTAAAGTGTTAAAAACAAAGCCCCCCCCCCCGCACCCCAAATTCAGAGATTTGGATCTTTTTCAGGTTATAGAGTAAATATTGCTAAAAGTGAATGCTATCCNCAGAGCTAACTTAACCAGAAATAACTTAAAGTAGATGTTTTCTGTATGACTATCAGCGTCTCACATGGTTGTGGAGGAATTTTGGTCCACTCTTCTTTACAGCATTGCTTCAGTTCTCTGCAGGTCCCATCACATCATTTAAATCAGGCTGAGGTTCTGGACTTGGACTGAATCCCCGCAGCACCTCGGTTCTGTTCTTTTTCACCCGTTCTGTTGTAGATTAGCTGCTGCCTTTGGAATCCCTGTCCTGTTTTATGACCCAGTTTGAGCTGTCAGACACATGATCTCACATTTGTCTGTAGAGACCTGTAGAGATGTCTACAGAGTATTTCATGGGCAGCTCAGTGACTGCAGGGTGCCCAGTCCTTTGCCTGCAAAACAAGCTCAAATCATCACCCCTCCACCACCGTGCTTGACAGTTGATATTAGGCATTTGTGTTGATATTCTGCATTTCTTTTAGCCAAAAATAGCCCTGTGCATTGTCTGTACCTTGGCCCCATCCGTCCTAAAGGCATTGTAGAATCTGCTGTTAGTTTTTTACACTTTAGGTTAGATTTGAGTCATTTTAAAACCCGGTAAAGACCAGATGAGTTTCTTAGAACTAGAACTGAAAGATGTTCTTTTTCCCTCATGACCGTTTATCTGTACAGGAGCAGAGTCGGGTCTCTGTCAAACTGGATAAGCTCGATGTTATATGTAGAAACACTCGAGATAAAAATACCCTCCCCTCTCCGTACGCTCTCAATAATAAGCTCCACTGATTACTGATGGCACCATGTAATGAATAAAGATCTCAGCAGGCCTCAAAATTAGGCAGCTTAATTATCAGACAGCAGATATTTCTTTTCTCCCTTCCCTTGTGCTTGTTTCACTCTCAAACTGTTTTAATGGCTTAAGGATTGGCCCACGTATCAGGCAGAGGAGCACGACTGGCCGGGGGGGCGTTAAGAGTGGGCGTAACGAACACTTTAATACGAGATAAACTAGTGCACCTTCAGCTGTGGTGGTTCAGGTGTTCAGAATACTTTTTATAGATTAGACTCGTGTGTGTGTGTGTGATTTTAGGTTAAAATCACAAAGGTTTTTTTTTTTGTCCTACTGTAAGTTTTTTTTATTGTGCCACAACGAAGAATCAACACAAGCAGAAATGTAATTATTTTAACTGCTTATTCAGCATCTCGAGGAGAATTGGTCTCCAGCTGCTTTACTGGAATAAAGGAGGAAATGCAAACAGTTAATTGAGAGGAACTCAACAGGTATCTGTAGCAATTAGAGCCGAAGTCTGACCAGAATCAAGTAAATCTATTTTTAGATTGTGCCGTAAAGAAATGTTAGATAGCAGCCAAACAGCAGCGTTGAAGTCTTGGGGTGTAATAGGTTTCTGATGGATATATTTTTTTTGTTAAGCTGAGAAAAAAAGTAATACCGCAATCACTCAAAGATGGTGAAGAGAGTATGATTAAACAATTTGCACACACAGCTTTTCTAACATCTCACTGCACCGCCTAACCATGCGTGAGGGGGACGCGGAGCGAACCAGATGCAGCTTTCCCATTTGTCTTTGTGTCATCTAAAATTACCCTTTCATCTAAAACTGTGCTTTCATTTCGATTCAAGCTCGGGAAGGCGAGCATTATGTATGAAGTGCATCAAAAAATAACTTGAAAGCTAAAAACCTGAGAATCAATCACATCAGCGTTTCTCCTCAGATCCAAACAGCACATTATGCCGATTGCATCAAAACAGGATCTCCAGATATTCCATAAATTACTTCTTGGCTGGTCGGACTTTGGAGTGAGGTACTCAATCAACACAAATATGTGATAATCAGGAAATTAGTTTTAACATGATAGTTGAGGTATTTAAGAGTGGATTTCTGTGGAAAGGTTATGAACAATTAATATCTGACCTGTTGCAGATAGTTTTATGAATATTTGGAGAATTGGAGTTTAATTCGGATCAGCTTAATGAGCTAACAGCTAATCTGACGAGGTCAGAGCGGATTGATACCATTTTAAAATGGCTCCAACTTCAAAAATATTTATAGCAGGTCATGCAAACGCTAGCCAATAAATCTTTGCACTAGTGCCAGTTTCACATTCATTAACACTGAGTTTTGTTATTTGAAAACAGAAACAGCAGCGGCAGGGCCGCGGTGTAGTTGTGGTAGGACCCAAGGATGCAAACGGACATGAGGACTCGATGAAAAAAGAAATATATTTAATAAAAATGAACTAAAACAAAAGGCTGGTGTGGCGGGGCATAATACCAAAATGACTAATTGAAGATTATTGAGGACTGAAAGAATTAATAGGTTGAAGTAGATGAGGTAAATGGTGACAGGTGAGACTAATGGTAACAGGAAACAGGTGTTAATGGGAGGGGCGGGACAGAGGAGCAGAAAACTGACTGAGGAAAAGTACTAATGGTAAATGAAACACTGAGGAACAACTGAACACGAGGGAAATGCAGAAAATAAACACAATAATAAAAGAAATAAACTAAAAATAAAAAACTACCAAAAAACAACCAAGTATCTCCATTTTCAATGCTACACTAATAGAAGTGTCTTTGACTGGACTTTTAAACACCAGCAGTCCTCTTCGGTCTAAGCCCTGACCAGCCATTAGCTGGTCAGTCTGGTCAGAATCAAACTCTATTAAAATTCCTCAAAGAGCTACAGTTTCTACAACAGAGAAGAAATTAATTGTTTGTAACCTTTCCACAAATCCCACAAGAAAAACCAGAACTGTCCCTTTAAGTCAGAGCAAAATCATTTCGTCTTACCATCAGACACTAGCTTTTATTAACTCTGAGCAACTGGCTCACATTAGCTCATTCTTTTCATTTCAGTAACTTAAACTGACTTGTTTTTTTGGAGTTTTGGGCTGAGGAACACAAACATGGACCTAACCAGCCCTTAAGTGTTAGGAAACAGCTTTTAGTCGAAGCTGCAAGAAAAGGATCCATCAGATTTCATCAGTCTTCTCAGTTCATGAACTGTTTAAACATACATATCTGAATAAATCAATAAATTATGCAAATATAAGTAAAGTTACACGTCATTGTTTTGATGTATTCCAATGAAGCTGGAGCACGTGAATCTGAGTCGAACTCGTGTGGCTGTGGTCCCTCACTCAGCCCACTTGGCCAGTAAAGACGGAGCATTCAGGGATGTAGAAGTAAATGTGACCTGACGCGAACAATAAAATGTTCATGATTAATTCTGTTCGAAATGAAGCTTTGCACAGAATTCTTTTCCATAATAAAACACAGAGAGATCAAGATGTCAGGCGGCACTTTAGATACAACTTTAACAGCCTGGAACAACAAAGTCAGCCGTGTTCAGTAGAGGAGACGTTGCTTTTTGTGGTCACAGTTTGTGTATAAACTGTGTAACATAGTCTTATATAGTTGTGTTCATTTTCCACATTTCTGTAGGATATACAACATCAGTAATAAAAAACAACGACTTTCACTAAAATGTTTAAAGAGTCATGAAAAATGCAAACCTCTGCAGAGTAATGCTGACGTCACATTTCAGTCAACATACTAATTTTCCAATAAGTTAAATAAAATTAATAAGCCTTAATTTTAACACAAGGACATTTTAACTCTCTGGATAACTGTGGAAGCAAATGAGTCTGAGTGAGTCTGAATATTCAAACGCTGATCAAGCTGTGGGAGCGTTTCTTGGTTTTGTTTTTTAAAAGCGTCCATTAAATACAATAGCATACTTTGCAGCAATAATTTCGACAAATCATGTGACCCCGGTGAGTAATTCTCCTCATCCACTTTTTAATCAAAATCTTTCCTTTAATTGGAAATCGATTGATTAACCCTCCCGTGGCCTTCGAGTCAAATGGACCCAAAGTTACAGGAGCTTCTCTTCTCTCTTCAGCTACGAGGGGCTTCAGGAGGGTTAAAATATTTAGTTTACTGACTAATCTTGGCAGGATGCGTGTGTGTAAATGTGTGCGTGTGGATACAGGAGTGTTGGGATGAGTCGAGATCACGGACCACAAATCCCCTGCCTCCCCCATGTGGGTGTCTGTCTCACTAATGACGTCTTTGTTTTTAAAGTTTCAAAGGGTGGGCTGTTTGTAGATGGTTTTATTGATTTTCTTGGCTGCTCCTAGTTAAACCCTAAAGATTTAGTTCAATCAATTAAAACAAAACAATCCCGGTGATGTAGTTTTGTGGTTCTTCGTCGGACGTTTTGGATTTTTATGTGTCACATTGTGCACAAAAATTGACTTTGCTGTAGATTTTCTTTATGGGATTGTGTACGATAATAACATAAAGAGTTCTGCGTGGAGTCGGGACTACAGAACATGGTTACTGCTTAGAGGAAAATGTCTTCACACGCACATTTATTGGTTGCTAAAATGAACAATAGAATGAACGCCGAGCTCAGCTTTTCTAGAAAAACCGCCCCGTCGAATAGAATAATCAATAGCGTTCAACATCAGCGACCGCTGCAGGAATAAACTAGTAATGACTCCAAATGCGCACACAAACACTTTCATTTGAATTTTACACAATCCTTTGGTGTCGGATGATGGATTTCAAATATTATAAGTTGTTTGGATTGCCGATGCGATTGCTTCACTTCCCAACAAAATCTGTGTTGTGGAGGAGACTGTGAATGAGTTCTAATCAGGATAATGGCCTCGATTTCAGCGCAGCATCCCTGCTTCTTAAATTAGTTTTGGAGAACTACATTGCCCTTCTTAATGTCGGGCACCTCCTTCCTGTGGATATCCTGACCCATTTAGGGGAAAGTGAAGAGAATATATATCCATGGAGTGAACAACTACAGTGTGGAGAGGCAGGCGACACCTGCATTTCGCTTTCATAGCCAAGAAACCAGGATTTTAAATGCCTCATACGACCTTATTCAACTGTCCTTTTAAGTGCAGGTGCGGGAGGGGGGGGGTTGGTAACGAGTTATGTCATGCACCACTTTCTTCACGGCATTAAAAGGCTGGTCAATTCTGTATGAATGATTAATGAATGACTTGACACAAGTTACAACTCGAAACAGGCAGCAGGCAAACATCTATTAAGATTTTAGAATTTATGATACTCGAGAGGGAAGCGATAGATGATAAATAATAGATCGTTTAACTTCGTTCTGCCAGGATCAGCTAAAACGAGAGAACTAATATTGACACTGAAGACAGAACATCTAAAACCCGTTAAATACGACGAGGTCACTTGTTTCAAATGTTTTAATGAATGTAACATTAAGTGAAGCCAATCGTTGGTGTATGTTCAGCTGACTTCATCCATGCAGGGGACACATATTGAGTCCATGTGCAGGCAGTTTTCAGCAGCTTTACAGGAAGAAGCTCTGACACAGATTCTCAGGACCGAACCTCTGCAGAGAGAAAATTTCTCCTTTCTCGGCCTCCTCCTTCCCCTATCTGGACTTGTTTTTGTTCTGCTACCACATCTCACATCATCTGCTTTATATCTAGCCAGAAACCTTTATTTGATCTGTCCTGAAGT
The DNA here is from genome assembly GCF_001649575.2 of Kryptolebias marmoratus. Classification (NCBI taxonomy): domain Eukaryota; kingdom Metazoa; phylum Chordata; class Actinopteri; order Cyprinodontiformes; family Rivulidae; genus Kryptolebias; species Kryptolebias marmoratus. The sequence continues at coordinate 15,743,103 of NC_051442.1, forward strand.
CCCTCTAGTCCTCCATTATCTGTCTCTATTTTTCTTTTCCTTTTTTTTTTTTGCTCTACTTGTCTTTGGCACTGCCGTCAATAAAGCAATGCAGTCCGGTGGAAGATGCATCAACGCTTTTATTTCCTTTCCCTCCACCTGCAAGGCACCAAAAGTTTGATCGTTGTTTGAACATAGGGCACAGAACATCCTTGCAAATAAAAATGTGTTGCATTTAGGGAAATTTTCTACAACTAGATTGGGTTCATATGCAGCCCCCTGGGTCTGGAATGAGTCTCAGAAGGAGTTCAAGTATCTGGGGGTCTTCGTCACGAGCGCACGAGCAAGGATCGAGTGGGAGACGAGTCGACGGACCGGGGCCTCGTCCGCAATGATGAGGGTGCTGCTTGGGTGTTTTGTGATGGAGAAGGAGCCGAGCTGAAAGGCGAAGCTTTCAATTTACCGGTTCAGCTCTCAGCTGTGGTTATGAGACAAGGATCATGACTGAAAGAACGAGATCCTGGCTGCTGTTTCCCTTCTGGAGTAGACTCCGCCACAGATAAGTGACAGAAATGGATGAATGGATAGACAGATCATGTTTAAGTGTGTTTTGTAACAGCAAGAAGTGGAGAACTGCTTTCATAGAGGGTGCTGTGCAGTCGTACATATAGTATCTGACGTCAGACATAGAAAAAAAAAAAAGAGTTAACAAAGACAGATGGCTGAGATGGAGATGCGAGACAAAAACTATCCACGCTTAGTTATTTTTTTGGCAGATCATTTAAGTTTCTCTCGCTATAACTGTCATTGGACTTGCATCATATTGTGCTTTGTGTGGATGTTAAACTCCTAGTCTTTATGTTGAAAAGTAGAAAATTCAAATAAAAAGTGAATTAATCCTGTAACATTTTGCGGGAACTATTTTAGATGCTGTTATGTTGTAACAGCACGCCCACCAGCAATTCAAGTTCCACAGAGGTGGCCATTTATCCAAAATATCTACAAAAAAATTTATTAAAGGTGTAACTGTACTTTATTTATAAGAAAAGTACGTGTTAAAACATACATTCAAGACATGTAAAACAGACACCAACATTATCAAGGCTACAGTAACGGCACAAATTGTTCACATTGTTAACTAATGCCAATTAAGTACTCTTCATTTCAAAACCTAATCTGAAAACCCAATTACTTGTGTAAGCTTGGATTTAAATTATATGAAGGAAAAAAAGCCCCTGGTAGTGACAGTTTTCAGACAATAATCAGTTATTTAAAACCCCCAGGTTAATTTAACTCCGAGTAAAGGGCACACTACATTTGCTTTGGTCTATAAATGAGGTTAATGCCGCCTTGATAATGATGTCTTTCACTGTGTAATTAAGATTACAGACATTAGTTATCCATGCACACACACTGTACATTGACCAGTTAGGAAACAGGCTTATGAAAATCATAATAAATAACATCAATCGCTGAATGAGTCATCAAATGCAAGGCACCTGTGGTTAGTCAGAGGCACAGAAGCAACTCTCCATTTTCTGTCTCTTTCAAAGACCATAATTAAGCTAACCTATGCCGCTCCACGAAGATGGTCCGTTTCTATTTTTAACTCCGTTCTGCACTCCTGAGCTGATTGCCTGTCCTATGCCTGGGCATAGGTTAGCTTAAAACCTACAATTAAGAAACAGCTTAATTGTAGCTGGATGAGGCAGTCTAGACATCTGACGGCGGAATTACATTTAAGAGCATAAAAAAATAAGAAAGATGACTGACATGCAACCACGATCCAGAGTGTTTGATGCGAGGGAAGACTGTTTAGCCATGGGGAGACATCACTGTTCTGTACTTTGGAAACACAACCTTTGTGCTGCAAAGCACACACACACGTACAACACATGCAAGTTCAGTAAAAAAAAGTAACAGTACACACAGGGAACGTCCTGCTGCCATCGAGCAGTGGCTGCATGCTCTGGCCACACAACCTGTGAAGTGCCAGACTTCACAATGCACAACAGTGCAACACTACATCACAGTTGGTTATGTTCACAAGTGCAATGGACGCCACACCTTGACCACACCCAACTGGACGGCTGGGCGTGGTCAGTAGTGCAATCGACTCGAACCTTTCAACCCATAGAGGTCAGTGCAAGTAATTTGGACTCGGTTTGTAATTTAGCGTGGAACGGTTCAGAACCAATTTAGGAGGCACCTTCACTGCACAAAACTGTGCCAGTGGTGAACAATTCTCCAACTTGCTGGTACGTCCCAAAGACATCATTCGTGTAATTTAAGAGATTAAAGGTTGTTGATTTCCTGACCATGCAGACACATGCTTTGGATTTGGAATCAAGTCGTTGTTGTACGCTGATTTGATATAGTTGCTAAAAATGGCAATATCTAATGGCTAAAAATGACTCTCTAGATGTGAAAATGACCCAGACCGTCACTTAATTATAAACTGCTACAGGCTAGCCTAAATTCTACTGCTGAAGAGCTCTCTGGTTTATTTTAGAGGATCCTGAAAAAAAGTTAAATATAAGGGACGTATAAAAAGAAACCAGGAGTCTAAAACCAAACAAAAATACTCACAAATACAGTACAAAGTGATTCCAAAGACAATGATGTTTGTCTCAAATTCCCTAGACCAACGGAGTAGAAAGAGGAAACCCCACTGGGAAGCATCTAATATTACAACTAAAGCCCTAGGGTCAACTTAAGAGCCTTGTAGGACAAACACAGCCTGAGGGAAGCCAAACACCCAGGGATCATTTACAGAGTGCCTCGCTGTATTCGGTCCTGTGTCACATAGCTGTGGATGCTGTGGGAAGCTGCTCTTTACTAGTTCAAAAGATCGATTAAGTGTCTAAATTTATGTTTCTGAAACGTTCAACAAAGTAGGTTTGCTTTGCCAGGCTTTCAGACAATAAAATGATGCACAAAGGGTTGTTTCTAGATGGATTCAGAAAAGCACGGCTCACTCTGTTTGACACATAATGAAGTGCATGATCCACAAATTGCTCAGATCAAGCTTTTTAACAAGAAGCCATTGGATCCTCGGGGTATTCGTTATGGTTTTGGAAGAGGTAGCAGACAAATTGAGAGTTGCTTCTGTGCCTCTGAAAGACTGTAGGTGGCTTAAATCGTCTAGAGATTAATTTCAACATTTATTTTCTCCCACCTTGTCCCCACGGGGGGTTTTATGATTCAGCTGCCAGGACTGGATTTTAAAGCTGCATTAAGCAATTTTTTTCTTGACCACTAGGGGGCGGAAAGACTCCGAAACAAGTTCACAACAGTTAGCATCTGGCTTATCAAGTCAGTGTGGCTGACATATTAACAAACAGTTGCCTACTCACATATCCAGCAGAAACAGAGCAACACGGACATCCCTTTGGTCTCCTTTGTCTGGCCACCTGTTGAATGTAATTCCAATATTCACTGTCGTTTTAGCTCTTGCTCGCTCTTCCGAGAGAAAAATGTGCGCGCCATTTTGTTTGGCTACGTCTCCGGCCTCCTTCACCAGCTCCTCGGTCTCGTTGCAATTTCACGCTGGTCAGTTAGCACACACCTAGTTGTCCTTATCCTCGGACGCGGCGCCGGTCCACGAACTTTACTTAGAACAAACTTTTTTTGTTGTTTAATTGAATTTTTTTGTTTGTTTTTATCACTCTGAGAGCCCAAGCAGTGAGCTGAAATTGGCTGAAAACTGTTGAGCAATTCAAAGCGAGATGTTGCATTGCAGCATTCGCAAGAAAACACAGCGAGTCGTAAAACACACATCGCTTAATGCACCTTTAAATCAAGTCAGCATGCAGGTTTTTCGTTCCATCTGAGGACTAGACCAGGTGATTTCATCGGTTAATGCACTTTGAACAATAGAGGAAGAAATGACTTGGTTTAGTGTTTGGCTGGAAGGAAAATCGTCATCATAAACGGTCACCAGATTACTTTTTGGAAGCTCTCACATCATCTCTGTGTCACTTGTTTGGACGATAAAAACCTCAGGTTCTGTGCACATTCAGCACATTGCAGCCAGCGAATTCGGCCATTTTATTCTCCTTTAACCCATGGGAATAAAAATACACACATCATATACTCTTTCTCAACAGTTAGCTCCACACCAGTGATTTTGTTTATTTCTATAAACTCTTAAAAACTGCAGTATACATCCAGGTTTCACCGGCCCCGTTCGTGTTGACCCTTCGCTTTTTTATAAAGAAGCGCATCCGAGCACGGGACATTTGGATTGTGTTTAATGGCTGGAAAATCCCACTCCTCCCCCTCCCTCCTCCTTTTGCATCTCATTACTCACACAGAGATGATGTGAAGCACATATTTCACACAGATTTTACAGCATGTCTCCATGGCACGTCTCCGCCGAGAGCCAGTCGAAAAGCCTCTCCGTTCGACTCTCCGCTCTCACAGGGAACATGATGCTTTACCTGACCGCGTAGTCCCAGCGAAGCCAGTTAGTTTGTGCCGGTAAAGACAAATCAAACTGACTTTCCTACAGAGAAACTCCCAGCTCGAGGCCAGTCCCCTCCACCCCTCACACACACACACCTTTGATTCTATCTTTGACACCTGCTTGCACACCTTCCTTTTCATCTTCTCACTCCTACTCTCCTCTCCTCCTTCTGCCCTATTGGTCCATGGCCAAGCACAATCTATCAATAGCTGGGCTATTAGGTGGAATCATCACAGGAACCTCTCTGCATTAACCGTAATGCTTAGCAAAGCCTCATATTGATTATCTGTAATTAGTTTATCCCTTAACTAGTGACTGGTGTGGAGAATAAGTGTGAGGGGAGCAGAGCGGAGGAAAGGACGGGGTTGGGGGTGTCAGGGAAAACAGAGGAGAGTCCTGGGACAAGCCTGGAGGAGGGCGCTGCTTACAAAACAGGTACCACACACTTCGGATCAGGATAAATCACCCCCCATCAAGCAACACAAGAACAGTTCGGGTCTTACCTCCCAATCATGGTGGAGTGCTGCTGGACTGCTGCCTCCAGCAGCCTCTCCAGGATGGTCCATTCTCCCATGGCGGTGGAAAGATGGCAGAGCGGTCCGAAGAAACAGGACTCGGGGTACTGGCCCTACTTCTGTCCTCTCCTCGCAGGACCGGCCTGCGCTCTCGTGGACCAGCAGGAGAGGGAGAGGGGTGTGTGAGGGGGGTGGGGGGGAGGTACACCAACCACCAGCCCCCGGTGCCAGACCAGCTCCCTTTTGACCTCTACACGCTGACCCGTCTTCTGCCGGGCCAGTCCCACTCTGCTGAAGGAGAGGTGCTGAACTCGTTGCCTCCCCCTCTCTCTCTCACACACACACACACACTCCTCCCCCTTTGTCCTCAGTTTTCCTCTCCCCCCCCTCACACTTCTCTCCCTAGCCAGTGCAGTGATGCTTGCTTGCCCCCCCACCCCCTGCAGCACCACTCTGCTCTGCACTACAGCATATGCTATAGCTCACTGTGTGACAACCATGATCGCCCTTCTCTCTTCCACTTTCCTCTCTCCGTCCTCTACCTAATTCTCTCCTTCTCCTCTTCCTCCCCTGTCGGTTCCCGCACCCCACACCCCCACACCCCTCTCTACTCCCAGGGCACTCCTTGTACTTCAGATGCACTCTCTGCCATCGGTGCTGCTCTGTGCTCGTCCTTGCATTGTGGATCTTTCGCCTGTCCTACTCCAACCTTAACACACAGACACACACACACTACATACAGCTGATCCTCCTTGGCTCACCTCAGCGAACAGAACTGTAAACACACACACACAGTTTCACACGGTGACAGCTCTGAATCCTTCTCTCCCACTTCCTACGGAGGACTGCAGACCCACACCAGAACAAGAAGCCTCTGCCTGCTGAATGTCACTTCATGACTGGAGGAATGGTCGCTCCCGCAGCTCCGAGAGCTACACAGACCCATAAAAACCTGCACACACACTCAAACTCGCTGCCACCCAGCGCCTCAGTAATAAATCAGCTGCCTTGCTGCATCCAGCGAGGCTGAACCAAACGCACTTCGCTGCAGACCTGCTGTCCTCTGTCGTCCTACTGGCTAATTTCAGCACACTCCGATGCCCAGAGAGTCATGTCGGCTGCAGACAGCAGGGATGAAAGACTGTCCTGTGAAACCTATTTCTGGGCTCCATCATCTGGCATCCCTCTTCATCCCTCCCATCTTGCTCCACTTCCTCTTTTCCCTCTCCTTCTTCTTCTTCTTCTTCTTCTTCTGGTGTTTCTTTTTTTTTTTTTTCCTTGCTCTCGTTTCTGCTCAGATCTCAGTACCTCTGGCTCAGCGTTCGCTCCTCGGAGCTCTGTGCTCTCCTCTCTGTCCCTGTGCTTCTTCCTCGCTCATCGCTCTATCTCTGTCACACTCTGTGAGCATGTAACACCCCCCACCCCCCACCCACCCCAACACACACACCCTTCCTCCTCCTCCTCCTCCTCCTCC
>NC_051442.1:15750575-15758795 GCF_001649575.2 Kryptolebias marmoratus
AATAATAATAATAATAATAATAATAATAATAATAATAATAATAATAATAATAATAATAATAATAATAATAATAATAATAATAATAATAATAATAAAAAACATAATGAGGTGAGCATATTTCACACGACCTTTGTGCAACACAACCATGTGTAGGAAAGAGTTAAAGATGGGAGGCTGGGGGAGATATAGAGCGAAGGAGATTTTGTCAGTTCAGCATCTTTAGCAGGGGGAATGGAGGGTGTGTGTGTGTGTGTGTGTGTGTGTAGGGGGGTCTATTCCTTTTACCAAGGACATATGGTGTAGGAGTGCTGAAGCAGGGAGGGGGAGAGGGGGGTGGATGGCTGTAGTTTGGCAGGGCCCGGTCTTCAAGCAGAGCAGCTGAAGCTCTGGGAATAACTGGATGGCACATGAATGAGAAGAGGGCGCAGGTGTGTGTCTTCTCTTCGGTGACCTAGAAGAGCTAAAGCACAAAAATACCACACTCTCTGAAATGTAACACAACTGTAGACTCCAATTATTGCCCACGACAGAAAGGAGTAGAAGGACAATAAGGTTTGTGTGTGTTTGTGTGTCTACATGTTAGCAATAATGCCTCATGAACCACTGGACAAATTCAGTAAAACTTGCAGCTGGTAATCATTCTGTGTTTTTTTCTGCAACTGATTACATTTTTGAGTTAACCTGATTCAAGATGGCCGCCACAGCTACACAGCAAAAGTCTTATAGGGACGGTCAGTGTTTAAGCCTCTGAAATGTTACTAAGAGTTACATCCAAAGGGGAACTTATGCCTCACAATAAGCAGAGTGGATGAAATATGGAAATCGGAAGTGACTTTTAAGAAATGGGACTTATGTGGAATGCAGCTCTGGTTTTTCAATCAGTGCAGGTAGAAAGAGCAGAACTGAGCTTTTCCCTAAATGCACCACAGCACATCATTTCTGCCTTGTTTGAGATTCAGAAATAGTGAAAGAAATACAGTAAAACATAGAGGATCTGACACAAAACATTCCAGCAGGAAGATATTAGATAAACCACAGCAACTACAGCCTATCGTCCTGTCATTATCTTGTTAGGTTGTAGTTTAATTAAACTAGAAAAAGACTGATTTAGCATATTTGTTTTCATAAAAATATTTTAATTATTTAAAAATAATAGTTTTTAGATTCACTGAACACTAATAAACTAAGAACAACTAAATCAACATGATAAACCGTTGTTCAGTATAATGAACAATTAATATCTTACCTGCTGTAGACCATTCTTTGAACGGTCTCAGTTTGGAGAAAAAAAAGAGTTTAAAGTGTTTTATTATTTTTATTTTAACCTCCTAAGACCTTCAGCTTGGGTCTCAGGAGGTTAAATAAGTTTAATGTGTTTATTTAATATGTTTTATTTTGGGTCACGATGAACATTTGATTGATTAGTTTAGTTCAACTTAAGGAGTTTAATGTGCTTATTTATTGTCATGATGCTTCTGGGCTTTTTGAATTTTCCTCTGGGATCAATAAAAGTATATATCATCCATCTAGCATAGTCAAAACATAAGTGTTAATTATTATAAGTTTTTATAAATATTGTAATTTCCAGACAGAAGTGCACCCAGGCTGTGCTTTGGTTGTTTGTGCTTGAAAATAACTGAAGTATTTTTTGTAGAGAACCATGAAATGTAAATTTAATGGAGGTGTGATGGTCTATAAAATAATGGCAGCAATCCACTTTGGTCTTGGCTTGGTTTAAACTCGTCATTCTAGTCAGAATTCAACTCCATTTCTCCAAACTGAGGTCATTCAAAGAGCTACAGCAGGTAAGATATTAAATGTTTATAACCTTTCCACAGAACTCCACTCCGAAATATCCAAAAGCTCCATTTAACTTATGAAGTGTTTAAGCCAGCAGTTTCATTCTGACACCTGTCTTCAGGAGACCTTGTACATTGTTGCCACGGGCCTTCGTCCTTCAGGACAGCTGCTGTCCCACAAGCCGGAGGTCACGGGCGATCCAAAAAAAGGCTCTAGGGGTCTCTGATGAGAAGGCGTCAGACAGAGCAGGTCTGAGCAAGTTCCACTTTCACACCCCCATACTGCTACCCATAACTGTGATTTCATTCTGTTCGCAGAAATGATCAATGCCAGAAGTTAGCTTTACGTTGAAAGGCTGCCAGCAGGGGCTGGCATCCCGATAGTGACTGTAAAACCACACGTTCATCTTGCAGCAGTGTCTCCAAAAAATAGTCTGTCATGATCAGAAAGAGGTGACTTTCTTCAACCAGATAAATAACCTCAAAGGAGTGCACACTAAAACTTATTTTTCTCACTCTTTGTCACTTTAAAAATTGATAAACATCTGTTTCAGGTTTTCTAAAAGCCCTTCTAGTGTTGCATTTTTGCTAAACACACTTTAATGCATTAGAAAGCCATTTTATCTTATATATGCATTGTTTTTAACACTTATTAAATATCCCTTAGACAAAACAATGCAATTGCAAGTGTCACAGAGATTAGAGGGCAGTTTATTATCAAATCAATCATATAAAAGCGTAAAAATAAAAGCATTTCAGTCAAGTCAACTAAAGGTGAGAGAAATAAGATAAGCGTGAAGTGACCTTCACCAGTAAAAAGTAACATTTTTGGTGTGTATGTAAAGCTAAAGACTCACTAAAGGTTTGCTTGTAATCCAGTATCAGGCCATGCTAGGTTCCTTTAGAACAAGTGCTGATTAGATTAGCACTGAAGTTGCTTAGTGTGTGAAATCCTAGCTGTGGTGTGAGCGCGCCCCCTTGTGGTCATACTAAAGTACAACATGTCTCCTTGACTACGTGGATCCCATAATCAGCCTTCAGCCCGATATTTATTTACAGCGAGCCCAGGTCGTGAAATATAACTAAATGTGATATTGATTCCGTGCCTTTACAATTAAAATGTATCATTTAGTTTCTTCGCCGACGGCTCCCAGCTGTTTTTCTTCATGGTTTTGTTGGACCGCTAGGGGGCAGCATAACAGTGCAGGCAAAAACAACGCTCGCTTTGTGTCTGTAGAAGAAGAAGGAGCTCCGCCGCTGTAGTCAGAGGGACCGGAGTAATGCTAACTTTGCAGCGTTAGTCACAGAGTTGTCATACAGCCCGCTGACGCTTAAAGAAGCGGTTTCAGAGCACTAAAACCCGCCAGGTGGGCGTCGATAGGGCTCGTCGAGCGGATTTCCGGGCCTTTGACAACCGAGAGGAGCCGCTTAGCTCGCCGTTTAGCGGACTAGCCGGGGAGCTTCGGGGGGGGAGAAGAGGATCGTCAGTTTGGGATTCAGTCACCATGTCTGCGGCCGGAGACTTCGGGAACCCTTTAAGAAAATTTAAACTGGTCTTTCTCGGGGAACAGAGTGGTAAGTTTGGCAATGGTGGTTAAAAACAAAATAAAACAAACAAAAATAACCCTCTTCTGTGTGGTAAAGTTTGTTGTCGGTGAGTTTTAGCCTGCAGTGTTAGCCTGTGTTAGGGTTAGCCCGCTAACATTAGCTGCATCGGTATGTTCGGCTCAGTTTGTGTCATTGCGAAACTCTCGATGCCGTCTTGTCCACGTTGGCTTTATGGATCTGGAGTTCACTCTCACCCAGATCACCGTGACTCACGCCTGGAGCCTGACTTGTTAGCTGCTATCTAAGACAACTAAAATAACATGACGGGTCAGTAGCAGCTACAGTGTAAATACATCTACTCTCCTTATGACTGTAATCATGTTTTTCCATTACTTCTTATCAAGGAGTCCCGGATATACTGTCTGTATTATCTGATGTAGCAGTGTAAAGCATAGCATGCATGAGATTTTCTATCCTAGGGACACTTTCCAATTATCCAAACCTGTCTGGTCACATTCCTTCAGCCTCCCCCTCATCCCTCCACCCACCACCCACCCACAGTGAACACAGGCTGCATTAATGGGACCCATCCTGGTCCAGTCAAGAGCATGCATCATCTTCCCAAGCTGCCTATAATTGTCAGCCTACACTAAGTCCAAGGCATAAGCCTAATTTGGGGTTTGGTGTAGATTTTTTTTATTTTTATTTTTTAGCTGAACGAAGCTAAAAGAGTTCCAGTGGGAGCTGTCGACTCCAAGTTACTCTTTTTTTAGAGACTGTTTGGAAACTGGAAGAATTTATTCCGTACAGGGAAATTAATTCTGGCTCCTGTTGTGTTTACATCACCAAACATGCGTTTAAAAACCTGATGTGATCAAAATGCACCACCAATAACCAAAATGCTTTATTATGTTTTCTATAATACAGCTTCATGGCACAGATGTTTCACAAACATAAATGTGTAATTTGTGTTTTTGTCACCAGAGGAGTCCAGTAGACTCCGCCAAGCCAACTATGTGATGATGACATTTTTTTAAATTAACCTAAAGGGTTGGGGTTTTTTCTGCAATAGTTTCTGTAAAGAAAGCAGTCTCATATTAGATGAGATCAGGCTCAGGCCCCTGAATCACTAAATCCTTCATTTATCTCCAGATATCAGCTTACATTTAAAAAGTTATTGCCTTTGGCATTCTTTCACCATAACCATTACAGTAGTTATAAACGAATGTAGTGAAAATGGTGCTTAATGAGGTTAAATCTGCATTAGATGGAGGCTGAAGCCTTTCTCGTTGTTGTTATGATCAGACTGAGATGTTACAAAGCCACTCACTTCATAAGTTGTCTTTTTACTTATAAAGCAAGAAAACAAACTTGGATAGTTAAAGGAATAACGAGCAAGCAAAAGCTTTAAAAAAAGAGCTGTCAGAAGTCTGCAGATATTTGCTAAATCAAATAAATATTTGAGGCAAACAGACAAACTAAACATGGTTCATGTGCAGATTTTTAGAAAACCTAAAAGGCAAATTAAAATAAAGTGTTTTTTCTTTATATTATGAAGTTATTCTTTTTAAGTTGTAGGTAAAATATTATATTATTACTCAGCTGATATTATATTAGTTGCGTAAAGATAAACTGAAAATGGTTTATCATCATCTTTGTTGTTTTTGGTGGTTAAACACCTAAAGTTTCATAATTATAACAACCCAAACTGAGACACAATGAAAGGAGCTGATTACAGAAACATTTAATATTACAACATTAAAATCAGAGCTTATGGTTGGTTGTCTCGTCTGCATCACCTCAGTCTGTTGTTTTCAGTCATTTAGTTGATTCGATCCGTGTTTTCTTCCTGGAGGATCGAATGAAGAAACTTTTTGTACCCGTCAGTCAGCGCGCCTCATTTCCCTCCACGTGGCTTTTTTATGTGACTCGTCGAGGTTCGGGGGGTGGGGGTGGGACAGATACGGTGTTTGTTGGCCTGAAATCAGCTGTTTGTCCCTGCAGCTGCGTTGGCTTCGGCCGCGGCGTCGCCGTCACTCGATGCGCGCCGTAACCGATCCTGTAACCCGAGCAGAAACAACAGCCCACTGCTGGGAAACACTGACCCCGCAGGTCCAAGTGACGGCAGGAGTCCTGTCAGCAACAACGTTTTAGATTAACCTCTTAAGTCTTTTATAGTTGCCAAATGCCAATTATGGACATTCTTTAATGATATAGTAAAGATTAAATCTGTTTTTTTCCTAATAATGTAAACAAAAAACAACCTAATTTATCAAAAGAATAAATAAAAACAAACAGGTTTTTTCTCAAAAAGCTAATATCCTGTTTGAAATAATGTGACAGATGTTATCCATCATTAAGTCGATACAGTTTAGTGAAATTTGTATTTTTGTATTTTTCTCTTGGTTTTTTTTTAGATGTGTGTTTCTTTGATCTTTGTCCATAAATTAGATATCTTTGGACTTTAGTTCGTTGCCTTGCAGTCTGGGGGGGAACAAAATCAATTCAGGACTTTTATTTTTAGTTAACAAATTATGGATTCAATCTTCTGTTGTGGAGCAGAGTCCGTTACAAACTCTCGCTCCGAATAACCTCCAAATTGAGCCGATTGTGTGCTTCTTGGTTCTGATTTTATTTTTCTGTTTCAGTGGGAAAGACGTCGTTGATCACCAGGTTTATGTACGACAGCTTTGACAACACTTACCAAGTGAGTCTGGAAGTTAATAAGAGCCTCATTAAGACAGTTATTAATGCTGATTTAAAGCAAACATGACTTCTCACTTCTTCTTCCTCATTTTCAGGCCACAATAGGAATAGATTTCCTGTCGAAAACCATGTACCTTGAAGACAGAACAGTGAGTTTATCCTTCTCTCTTCCGAGGTTTGAGTGCTGCAGGACTAATTTCTGACGGGGCGATTAGTTTCACGCCTTTAGGAGTCGAGTTATCTTCTCTCCAACAACAAACAAACCCACATAATGTGATCAGGAAGTCTTCAGTTGCTCTGTGTGCTTTCTTCCTCAGCTTAAGTTGTCTTCCTCTCCCTCCCACCCCTCCATCTATCTCTCATCACATTTTTTAAAACTGGAACACCTTACTTGATCAGAGGAAGAGGGTCGATGACAAGTGAAGGGTGACTTTATTTCTTTCCCCTCCAGGCCCAGACAGCTTGCTCTCTCTGACGGTCCCCTGCATGCTCTACTCTCTGCTCCATCTTTGTGTCCTCCCCATCATTTTCCTTTTTGCCACACAAACTCAGCTCATTTGTCTGTTTGTTTCTTTTTTTTTCTTTATTACTTTATTTTGACCCTCTGTTTCGTTTTGTTTGTTTGTTTGTTTTTCCCCTCCTCTTTTATTTGTCGTCCCATCCTCTTCCTGCCCTGCAGATCAGGTTGCAGCTGTGGGACACGGCGGGACAGGAGCGATTCCGCAGCCTGATCCCAAGCTACATCCGCGACTCGGCTGCCGCCGTCGTAGTTTACGACATCACAAGTAGGTGATGCCAAAAAAGAGATGTTACCTTTAAATGTTTTCTTTTAGTCAGAGTTAGGCTAAGATGGTTGCCTGCGAGTTCTTCCTAATCCTTCTCCTGCTGGGGTCCGTCCTCTCCTGAAGACTGATGTCCTGCTTCCTGTTTCCTGTTGTCCTCCCTTCAGATGTCAACTCTTTCCAGCAAACCACAAAGTGGATCGACGACGTCCGAACAGAGAGGGGAAGTGACGTCATTATTATGTTGGTGGGAAACAAGACAGATCTCGCAGACAAAAGGTGACTTGTTCCTCCCTGAAGTCTCCGATCCTCACTGCTGATCTGTTGACTCTAACTTCCTAAAGCTTGTTTCTCCGTCACTGACTGAATTTATTCGATCCGTTGTCGTCCAGTATGTGATCGATTTTGTCTGCATGTGAACGTTGCCTCTGTACATCTTGTGCTTAACTTCCTTATCTACCGCAGGCAAGTATCTATTGAAGAGGGTGAGCGGAAAGCCAAAGAACTAAATGTAATGTTTATTGAGACTAGTGCGAAAGCAGGCTACAACGTGAAGCAGGTAAGGACGTGTGAGAGCCGTGCTCTGCAGTCCTGCCGCAGCTTCTGCCGCCCGAGCTTCAACGCCAAACGCTTCCAACTGAAATGAGTCGCTGGAGGCCTGAGATTCATTCAGATTACAAAAAAAAACGTTTCGTTACAATCTGCACCAGTTGTGCAAAACAGCTCCGAGGTAATAATTAATTTCCTGTTTTGTCATTTTTGCCTTTTCTTGCTGGGGGTTTACAAAAGAACATTTATTGCAGTTTCATGTTTTTGTTCAGCTCGAATAACTTGATCCTGGCCTCAAAGTCAAGTTTATTTCCAAGGATTCTTGTAGTCTAGTTCAGTGTTTGAACTCGTAGGCCTCATATTTTTATTTCAACAGAAGGTTCGATTAGTCCTCCAGCTGACAAGAGATTTCTTTAAAATATATAATTTATAAACATTGAACCAAAAAAACTGTAAGAAGGTGTTACAAAATGTTTCAGTGTTTATAAAATCACCATCATCATACAACTGATGGTGTTTGGATGAACGCTGAAACGTTTTGTGACACCTTTTATTTTATTTTTTTTATAGTTCAGTGTTTCTTATAAGTGTTTTTCTTCTTCTCTCTGTTTAAACAGAAATCTTGGCAATTTGCTGGTGTAGATTCTCAGTCATCCAGGCCATGGTAAATTCAAAAAAAGTTAAAAAACAAAAACAACTGGACTTCTATTCTGTAGCTGAAGACGTTTCGCTTCTCATCCGAGGAGCTTTCTCAATTCAGAAATAGAGAGTGTGGAGTTGAGCTTTTAAAGCTGAGATGTGATGTAAGCTGAATTGCTTGCAAATTGTTCTCACTC
>NC_051442.1:15764294-15765168 GCF_001649575.2 Kryptolebias marmoratus
CCCACCCACCCTCTCTGTACTGCTGTGCCTGATGTTGCACAAAGAAGAAGAAAAAATAAAAAAAGATGGATTTGAGATCTAACCATACCTCCTGCCCTGTCTTCACAGCAGTTCTTTGTTCCGGCACAGGAGCTTGGCTGTGTTTCATGTGCACTTCAAATGCTCCCTTCCTCTTTTAACCTGCAGAAGGAGTGTTATAGAGGAACTCTGCTTTTATTTTTCCTGCACCGCATTCACCTTTTATTTTTTTCCTCTGTCTTACTGTAACAGGGATAAAACAACACACCTATTTTATCATGACCCAACCCGTGTGCCCTTTCTGTATTTCCCCTTTCCTCGTCCTCTCCACTGGTTCTCCCGCCCTCCATTAAAGCCCTCTCTCTCTCTCTCTCTCTCTCTCTCTCTCTCTCTCAAGAGAAACGAGCGCCGTATTGTACTTTGCTGTGACATTGAAAGCTGCATTCACTGGATTTATGTTGAGCTGGTGGTGGGGGGAAATGTGGTGGTCGCCCACCCACAAATGCAGGCTGATGTAGAATCAACATAAACACATCTGCAAATTAAAAGACTAATTAAGAATAAAGAATGTAAAGAATCACAGTTTTGTTTTTTTGTTTTTTCCTTTTCTCATCTGGAAGACCGAGCCAAGTTTGGAGGAAGTAAATGTTGCAGTAAAAAGACGTGATGCAGACTCGGTGTCCTTGAGGTGTTTCGTAAAATTTGAAGCTACAGTAATATCCTTAAGTCCTCTGGGCTGGTATATTTCTTGGTGGGGGGAAAATAATAATAATAATAATAATAATAATAATAATAATAATAATAATAATAATAATAATAATAATAATAATAATAATAATAATAATAATAATAATAA
>NC_051442.1:15765268-15784254 GCF_001649575.2 Kryptolebias marmoratus
TTTCTGAATTGAGAAAGCTCCTCGGATGAGAAGCGAAACGTCTTCAGCTACAGAATAGAAGTCCAGTTGTTTTTGTTTTTTAACTTTTTTTGAAACAGAAAGCTCCATCCTCAACTAACCAACTAACTTTCCAACAAAAACGTTAAATCTTCCTCGCTGCGGCACTTGGTGCTGAGAACGTCCACAGAAACCACAAAATAAAATACAGAAGTACCGTTTTGTTTTACGTTATTAATCATCTCAGCACATGATCAGATCTTAACAGCGACAGGATCAGGATAAAGTGAGACAGACGGAGGAGGAACAGTAAAAACATCACTGACGCTGTGGTTTCTGGGGGTACGGGCCGCTACGTCGTCATTTCCTGAAAGCTCTGAATTTAAGTTCCCATGAGTCCACTTTAGGAAGTGTTTTGAAGAAATGGTGAATGGACTGTACTTATAGAGCACCTTTCTAGCCAATCAGGCCACTCGGAGCATTTTACAGCACAGTCTGTGCCCTCAAAACGGGCTTTTTTTTTTCAACCAAAGACTCAGTTCGTACCTGGTTGGGAGGTGACCTGACCAACCACGTAACACGTGGCGTAAACCCCCGTGAGAAACACTTCGGCCCGGGCCTTGTGTCGAGAAGCGGCGCACAGAGCTGCTACGACAACAAAAAATGATGCAATTTTCATCACACAACCAGGCGAATGAGAGCCGACTTCGTGGAAAGGCCTCTGCCGTCACGTATTCCAGTCCAAAAGGGGGCGATAATGAGCCGATTCAACACAACCTTTGCTCGTCACAAAACAAATTTGCGTGATTTTGTAATGATGCGGCTTTGTGCATATTTCTAGTCCCCTTAATTCGAAATGAAAAAATGTGGATAACAATATAATCCACCTCCCTAAAATAGTTGTTTTTGTTATTCTTCTTCTGCTTGTGGTTACACCTCTGCCTTCCTTTTATTTCTTCTTCTTTTGAACAGGAGTTTTATTATCACGAGTGAGCCGTCGGTGCCAGCAGGTGTATAATTTAGGCTCGGAAGCAGTCGACTGCATCAGAAAACCTCCAGCAAGTAATTAAAGGCTTTTCTCAAAATGTTTAATTCCAGTTCTCAGGCTTCCTCGGTTCTAAAAACATGGAAAGTCACCGGGAGGCTTTTGGTCTGAGGCGAAGGTGGCGGCGGCGGGAGGAAGGGGCACGGCTTGTTAATGTACCTCAGTATAATCAGTCTGTTTCTTGTCTTTGTTTGTCTTCTGTCTACCTGTTGATGTCGGTGGTGTGTGCGTGTCCCGGTGGGTGTTTATGTGCCGTTTGCGCTGACACAGACAGATAACCACAGAGGAAGGAGAACAGAGAGCGAAAGAGATGAATGTTCTGTTTATTGAAACCAGTGCAAAGACAGGCTACAATGTCAAACAGGTAGAGTTGCGTGCACGTATGTGTGTGTGTGTGTGTGTGTGTGTTCGTAGCTCATGCCCCGGTTCGATCGGCCTTCCTTTTTTCCCACAAACTCGTGCGTGCGTTGAACGTCAGCTTCCAGTGAGGTGCCGAAGGAATTGTTTTTCGAGCTCTCGCCCACCTGGACCTCCTGATCATTCGTTTTAAACGTTTAAGCACAAATTCTGCCAGATGGGTCAGGGCTGGCAAAGCAATAACCGGCGCTCCACTGATTCCTGCTGCAACGAAATCTGCATGCTGTGAAGTGTAGTTCCACCTGATGAGGTTTTGTTTTGGATTTGCATGTTCTGGATCATCGTTTTTCCTTTCCTCTCGCGAGGATCCATCAGTCATTTAAATCCCTCCTCTCACAGTGAGTTTTTTTAAAAAGCTCAGATTTCATATCTTCCTCTGTGCAAGCTTCAGGTCGATCTTGGCTAAACGATGAAACGGGATCACACGCGAGCGAGCATGTCTGAATGTTGGGCTTTCTGTCTTCCTCTGGTGACATTTCTGGATTTAAAACATCCGCTTTTCTTTCCTGCAGCTGTTCCGTCGTGTGGCAGCCGCCCTCCCTGGCATGGACACCACACAGGACAAGAGCAGGGAGGACAGTATCCTTTAACGGGTCTGACGGGACAGTGCGGCATTATGGCTTAACTCTGGCGTCGCTTTAAATGTATTTATTTATTTTACCAATGATACATTTTGTGATCCAGCTGAACTCAGTTTCATTTGGGAACCTTTTCCCCCAAAGGTCTCTTTAAAAGGTTGAGATGGATTTCCTCTATTTGTTGCAGGAAGACCTCAGTGTTATGGTGTTTTATGGCTGAAAAGCTTTGCAATAAATTACAAAACAGATAAGACTGGAGTTAAAATTCAACATATCTAAATGAAAGGCTGCACGTTTGCTGCTCAAGTGTGACACCTAGTGGTCGTCCTGGGTTCCATGCTCTCCCTTTAAAATCTGCTCTATTTTGGTTCTTCTGCCCTGACAGCCCGTCTGTTTCTCTTGTTCTGTGATGTTCTTTAACTCCTCACCTCCTCAGTGATCGACATCAAGTTGGAGAAACAACCCGAGCAGCCCGCCAATGAAGGAGGCTGTTCCTGCTAATGTTCTCACCCATATTTGTTTGGTTTTGTTTTCTGGAATCCAGTCAGGTTTTTTTTTTTTTTTTTTTTTTTGTATATACCCTTCACTACACTCACCTCTGGTGTCCAGCCTGACTAAGAACACTACATCTGTTATTTCTGCTGTCGTGATTCCCCCCTCCTCCTCATCTTCCTCCTCGTTGGGATACTCTGGAAGCTAAATATCACTTTAATTGGATCTTTGCACCTTTGTACCGGAGCGTTTACTGAAACTATATTTACTGCTGCAGCTCAGCCTTTCTGCAGGGCTCTGGTTGTCAGTTGTCTCAAATAAGATGGCATTACAAGCGTAATGACTCACATCAGTGTCATTTACCTTTTTAAGACGTGACCTTTTAATAAACAAACAAACTGAATGGCTGCTGTTGGATGTCAGACCGAGGTGTGTTCAGGCTACAGGCAGACATCACCGTACGTAACAGCTCCGATGCACCGGCAGCAGCTGAGATTTTAAAACGTTGGATTGCTAGTTCTCCCACCTCTTTGCAGGCGCACGTTCACAAGAACACTGAGCCACACTGTTTTCTTACGGTTCAGTGTAACCACGCTACAGAACGTCGAGCACATTCACCGTCCTTCCTCTCCTCCCGCACACGTCCTCCAAGATGACTTATTTTTATCTCGCCTTCCCTTTTCCGGTCCCCTTTTTATTGCGTTGACTTTTTTTCTCCTAAACACAAAACGATATATACAACTACAGTGTGATAGATTGCACCTCCTTTCTTTAAACCACCGACAACAGAGATTGGGAGACTTTGGAGTGAAACTATAGAGGGCTTCCTTGGCTTCAGGGTTGAACACTTTCGATTGTTTGTTTTATTTTGCTCGTTCTTTTTTCTTCTTTTTTGGAGTTGATCTTCTGTTAGTGATCAGACAGCACGCATATTTAATCCACAATGACTTGAAATATTTATTTCTTTTGAACTCATGCTTCTTTTATAAAGCTTTTAATATTGTCTCTGACGGTAATGAGTTTCAGATCTACTAAAGGTATGCGTTCATCTGGACAACCTTTTACATAATCAGTGAGCGTGTCTGCTGTCTGTCTGCCACCTCGAAGTGGAAGTTTGATCACACTGATGATATTGTGCAATTTTTTAAAATTCTTTTGTGTGAAAATATGGAGGAGAGTCCAATATGTAACGCATAGTCATCCTTAATGTTTCTTTTTTTTGTTTTTTGGATTGGTTTTAACTGAAAGAATAAATATACACTTGTCACAACTGCTGTAGTTATTTAGCATCTTGTGAAAAGATGCACAAACACTGCAGGAGACACACAAATGGAGTGGCTTTAGGCCGCCATGTTAGATAAAGATGTTATTCTCAAATGTCTGGTGATACAGGTATTTATGGAACAACTGCCAACACTGGTTACAAAGCAGAAACCCAAGCTTTCTGTAAACTGTCACTAAACTCAACCTAAAAAAAACTGTTATATCTAGATGTATTAATAAAATAATGCATATTATTCATTGAATTGAAGATTGTTTTAAGAATATCAGTGACCTTCTTGGCCACAACAATTTACAAATAAAAAAGGACACCGTTGTTTAAATGCTAAACTAAAAACTACGCTATGGTTTACCTTTCTTTTTTTCGTATATTTAAGGATTATTTTATTAGCCCTGTCGTCTTATTGATTTACAGTTCACACATCACAAAAATTTAGAGAACAGGTTCGTCTATTTTTTAACGCAACCAAACGCGTCAGCTCTTCTAACGACGTGTCACCTAGCAACCACTGTGCGTTCTTTGCTCAAATCTCGCGTGAGTCTCCTAAGCGGCCGTCTCTATGGAAACCAAAGTAACGCTTGACTTTTTTTTTTTTAAGCCTCTTAGCTAGAACGAGACATATTCTGTTTTCTTGGGCGCGGCTGTAAGTATTTAAACCCACAATGAGTTGGGGTTACTACGAGACGCTTGAAATAAACAGAAACGCAACAGATGCAGATATTAAAAAGGCGTAAGTTGAAGCAAAAACGTAAATAAATAAAAGTTTCATACCGGTTCCGTGACCTTTCTATGCCAAACCTGTTATCTATCTGCATAGATATCGACGTCTTGCGCTGAAGTTTCATCCGAGCAAAAACAGAGAACCTGGGAGTGTGGAAAAGTTCATTCAGCTGGGTGAAGCCTATGATGTTCTCAGCGACCGTAAGTGAATTTATTCTGCCTGGTATTTTATCCCTTTGACGGTCTTTGGGTTGAACAAACTGCTCAAATGAACTGAAAGGAACCAATTATTACAGCTTCTAGATTATACGTATTAGAAAATACAGGAAAATAATGCAAAACATGTTTTTGAAGTCATAGGAAATAGTTTCCAAATCAGGTTACCTAACTAAAAGTATAAACAGGTGATTAAAATGTTACAGTTTTTACTCATTAAACCTACCTGTATATGTGCACTATATGTGTTATTGTGACTTGCAGTACGTGCCTCTTATTTAACATTATCTTTATTGTCTCCATAAAAGCTCGAAAAAAGGCAACTTATGACAAATTTGGTGAGGTGGGTCTGAAAAGCGGCGTCCCGGCTGAGTTTGGTGGTGCTGAAGCCTGGTCCTCAAAATATGTCTATCATGGGAATCCAGACAAAACATTCAGGCTGTTCTTTGGAGGAGACAACCCATTTGCAGGTGAGAAAACCACAGTCAAATATATGGCATCTTCTTTACTCCAAAGCTGCACTTATCATACTTCTTTCCTCTGTTTGATAGACTTTTATACAGACGAATCACCGCTTCAGCTCTGCAGCCTGCAGCCAGAAGTGGTGAAGACGCAAGACGCTCCGATAGAGAGGGACCTTCACTTGTCCCTAAATGATCTCTTCCACGGATGCATAAAAAAGATCAAGATATCTCGCAGGGTAGAAGCTCCTTTGTTTGTCAGAAGACGTATTTCTCCTGCCTGAAGCTCTTCAGTGGTTAAATCTTTCATACGTCCATTTAATAAAGTGCTTCTCAAGCACTGTGACTCCTAAAGTGGACAGAATGAAAAAACAAAAATACAACAATATTCCACAGCACGCATACACACACACACACACAAATAAGCATATAACTGTACAATAATGTGTCACCAAATGCAACAAACTGAAAACCAGCCAATAGAACACAAAATCATAAAACACAACATTTTAAAAGCTCTGTATTCATGTCTTGATTTTGTGTTTTGTCAAAGTTTTGTTTTTAGATTTTCTTATTTTATTTTTGTGTTTAACATTTCAGGTCGGCCATAGTTTCATTGGGCTTAGATGTAACCAAACAAAATAAGTCACAACACTACGACAGACGTTTGAGACAGACTTTAATTATTACGTTGTCGACGCTTTCCCCTCTCTGACACGCAGGCTCACTTGTGTTGCAGGTTATGAACGAAGACGGACACACCTCCAGCATCAAAGACAAGATTCTGACAATAGAAGTAAAGCCCGGATGGACCGAAGGCACAAGAATCATCTTCTCCAAAGAGGGAGATCAAGTAAACGAAGCCCTTAAAATGTTCTGTCAGGATTCACAACTGGGTGCAGAAAACTTTACGTTTAATGTTTGTGAAGTCAGTTAAATACCTTTTTTACTCCATTTCAGAAAATAATTTTCATCACCGTCTTAAAACGGACTCCTTTGAAAACTCAGATTTGTTTAACTCAGATATTTCCAGCTGTTGTTTTATAGGTTGTTGGACAGCATAACACAAGTCTGATTTATAATTTTGTGCGGTTTTTCTTTAAATCCTTGGTGGAAACAGCCTGTGAACATGTTTAGATTGTTAGCAAAGGACTGAACCAGTTTGAGTCAAGTGTATTTCACAGGAAACAAGTTTTTTAAAGTTTTACAGAGACGTCAGGAATAATTTCGTGGGGATGTTTATTTAATTTTCAGATGTGAGGGGTTGTATTTTCTATGGGATCTGCTTCATTTCCACGTGTAGTACGAGTCTTTATGTCACACATATTGTGTTAGAACTCATACAAAACTTTTATTTTACATGATTTTCTAAACTTAGGCTAAAAGCCAACTCAGGCACAGCACTATTGGTATTCAAGTCCCACATCTTAATGATTTTTTTGTTTTATTTTGCCTTTTAGGGACCAAACTGCATCCCTGCAGATATTGTCTTCATAGTCCGACAGAAGAGTCATCCTCTGTTCAGAAGACAACGCAATGACCTGATCTACAAGACCAAGATCTCTCTGGAGATGGTAGGTCATAGACATGGTTTATTGTTGATTTTTTGTTGGGCTTTTTTAAGCAGATTAAACACCGAAGCTGAAACGACTCCCTTTCTACCAGGCGCTGACTGGCTTCTCCATGGATGTGCAGACACTAGATGGCAGGCTGCTCAGCATTCCTGTCAACGACATCGTGCAGTAAGTGCTTTCCTGCGTTAAGGCCTGAGTGAAACGCTAAATATTCTGACCATTAGACAGCTCAGAAATCAGCACCGGATGACATGATGATGAGAACTTCAGAGGTACCACTTCACAATGAGGGCCCCTTTTATGAAGGATTATTAATAAGGCTTCATAAACAGGTTGTTCATCTGTTTGTACACACTTTATAAAGCCTTAAGAGTTATAAAACACTGTTCATACACTGAAGAAGGCTCCCCACTTAGCAAGATCAAGTGCTGCACTTTTATTCATGTTTTAATCATTTATATTTGAAATATCAAACGTTTGTCAGTAAGTTACCTGCATGTGAGCCCTATGAGCATTTG
Source organism: Kryptolebias marmoratus (assembly GCF_001649575.2). Taxonomy (NCBI): domain Eukaryota; kingdom Metazoa; phylum Chordata; class Actinopteri; order Cyprinodontiformes; family Rivulidae; genus Kryptolebias; species Kryptolebias marmoratus. Next base: position 15,772,569 of record NC_051442.1, read on the forward strand.
TAGGTAAATAAAGTTATTTAGTTTAAAAAGTAAGCTGAGCAGCTTGCAAAAAAAAAAGGCTCTATGAAGGGGCTCTTATTATGAAGTGATACCAGTTCAGGCTCTTACTGTATATAAATTGTTTGGGGTTTTTTTTTTGCTCGGACATTTATTGAATTGTTTCTGATTTTGTGCATCATCTTCTTCTGTTGCTTTCACGTTTTCACCCCTCTCTCTGATTTGTTTGTCGCAACACATCAGCCCTACGTATGAGAAAGTGGTGACTGGAGAGGGAATGCCGCTGCCACAGGATCCATCCCAGAGAGGCAACCTCGTCATTGCTTTTGACGTCCAGTTTCCTGTGAAGCTCTCCGCTGAAAGCAAGCACCTGATCAAATATGCTCTAGGTTTACAGTATGGCTAACACACCTATTCCACATGCTGCACTCCTAAACACAGGAATTACGTCGTCCTGTTCTGTTCAAATTGAAACGTGTGGTAAAAGTTGACTAAATCTAAAAATAAATGTTTACAAGGCGAGTGTGTTCCAGTGGCAGCCTTCGGATAGACATCGCTGGCTACAGTGAAGCCACGTTGCTGTGATTTGCAGCCATCATGGCTCGTTTCAGCTGCTCATATGTTACAAACATCACCACATTCCACGAGCCCAGCCGTAAGAACGATGGCATGAACCTACAGAGAGGGGAAGCAAGAAAAACACTCATTTAGTTTATTTTGCAGCTATCGAAAGACCCGTTTCATTTAATCCAGCCCCTGTTGTCCTTGCTTACCCCTTGTAAAAAGCAAGTGGGCCCTCTTTGGTCATCATGGCCGCAGCACAGTCGAGGACGCTGGCGTACCGGCCGGGAGCGGAGTTCATGTACCTGGTCTTGACCACATCGACAGGAGAGGCGATCACAGTCGTGCATAAACCGGCGCCGAAGGCTGACGCAAAGTGGCAAGGCAGGTTGTCTGCGGAGTACAGGCTGGATGTTGGAGCTGCGGACGGAAACGCCTCTGGGTCTTACCGAGTCAGAGCCTCTGGCTTACCTGTCAACGGCGTGGACTTGAGAAGCAGATCCTTGATGAAGTCGTACGTCACCAGTTCTGTGCAGTTAACAATGGCACTGCGTGCAATGTTCGGCATTGTACCTGGGTGAAGGAGCTAACATTAACAGCCGCATTCCAGACACGTACTTTGTTTTTTTCTCTTTTAAAGATCAGGTTACCTTTCCAAAGCCCACAGATGCCTTCTTCCCTGCCAATGGTCTTGTAAGCGTCAATGGTGCCACAGTAGCGTCTAGCGTGCTCCCCAGACATGGCCTGAGCCTGAAACCGGACCTTCACCACGTCTGTGGGCTGAGCAAAAGCAACAGCCATGGCGCCGGTGGTGCATCCAGCGAGCAGCCTGCTGCCGATGCCAACATCTGAGCCGGTGAAGAGGAAGATGTCAAACCTGACATATGGCTCCATAAATCAAATTACCTTCCGTAAAACATTTACGTACGGTCAGAGCCTCGGGTGTAGAATTGTTTCACAGAGTCATAGAGACCAATGCGGACCGAGGCGAAGCTCATTTGCCTCTGGAGTCCAGCCGCCAGTCCACTGTAGAGACTCAGAGGTCCCTCGGTGCGCACCATGGTGACGATGGTGCCAAACACGCCGCGATACCTCACCGAACTTGCGGCACTGCTCTCTCCCTGGATCTTTGCGAAGGAAGCAAGAAAGCCCGTTTACCAAGGAGGGGAGAACACAGCTACAACGTAATCCGTACGATGCCTTCAGGGTAGTGGGAACTAAAAGGTTTCACATTTAGGCAAACTGAGCTTTAATTTACCTGCAGCCTCACTTTAGCTGTGTCCAGTGGAAAGGTGAGCAGGTCAGCGACGCAGGCTGCAGCTCCTGCTCCCACGAACTTCACAGCTGCTGACGGAGGCACGTCGGCAGGTCCAAATCCAACCATTTCTAAAATTCTTTCGTTCAGAACAAAGATCCAGAAGTGGCTCTTTTTTTTAAGGACTAGAAGCTCCTCCAAAATCTATAATCAAAAGCCAACAAATTAGTTCAAAGATTGCTGTATTTCAGGTGAAACTTAAAAAAGATTTAATTCACAATTCTAATGATTCATTCAGTTTATTCCACAACTTGTTTAAGTAAATGTGGCATCTTTAAGAAGAGTCTTTAGTGATGCTGAATGAGAGACCCAACTCTTAGCTACATTTTTCTGCCACACAGACACTTTGTAAATTCATTCATTCATTCATCCGCCCATCTGGATCGGTACATCCTATTTCTTACCTTAGTTGGAGCAGTTTTGCGTCTGGAGCAAAGATCAGGATTCTCTGAAGGTATCCCGCTGGTTGAACCTTGTTCCACCTATAAACTGGTTTCCTTGCTTTTCCATAGAAGATCTTTCAGAAACTTTAAGCCTTAAAATCATACTCCAGCTCCTAGAAAACAAGCACTTCAATAAGAAAAGAAAAAAAAATAGCAGATAATATTTTTTTAAATAGTCTGGTTTTATCATAAATTGGTTTGTGAAGGTTAAAGTTGTAGTTTTAGGGGCAAGTGTCTGAATGAATGAACGAGAGCCGGCTGGTGGAAGTGCAGAGATGTGGGGGGAGAGGTCCTCCTCCTTAAATGTTGCTGTTGCGTGTTTATGTAATGACACAACGTGTTACTGAGGGCTGGCAACCGTCTCTGCTGCTTTTATTGGACGGAGCGCTGAACGAACAAACAGCATGCAGCTGTACGTGTCTGATATTAATGTTTCAATACATGCTTTCCCTCTGCCTTCTTGACTTTTTAACTCCTTAAACGATTGGCAGCAACAATCAAATACAAAACTTTAATTCTGTTTTTGGGAAATAAAATATTTTATCAGCATCTCCCTTTCCCTACACCCTTTTTTTAACCTATTGACTGGGTCGGTCATTTGTTTAAAGGTCTGTAATGGATTATCAGACAAACGCTGACTCATGCTGAACATACAGAAAACTCGGCACAAACAGATTAGAGCCACATGTTCAGGCCAGTAATGGTTTTCGCCACAAGGTTTTGTCGAGGCTCAGTCCTCCTGCTTTGATTAACGAGGTGCTTCGGTTCACAGTCGCACGGTTCCTGCTGGGAATCGATTCTGCAGAGAGGCAGACGTTTGGGTTTGCTCTTTTGATGGACGGCTGTGTAAATGAAATTTAAAGGTATTGTGTGTTTGAGTGGTGCTGTTTGCAGGGGGTGCAGAAGTATTCCCCGCCTTTGTATTCTCACTGCTCTGCTGCCTCACAACCTGAGGTTTAAATTGATTTTTTGTTTGATTATAAGTAATGAACCCAGCACAAAATGTTCCACATGAATGAAGTTAAAAGTGGAAATAAATATAAAGGCTTTTTGAAATCTTTCTAAACAAATATAAAACTGAAAACAGGCGTGTACATATGGATTCACCCATCTGCTTTAATTAGGTAAACAAGATCCTGTGGGTGATCCAATCATAAAATGATCTCAGTATGTAAACAGCTGTTCTAACAGTCCCCAGAATCAACACTTCCAAGTAGAAAGAGCTAACACTAAGCAGGAAACATAATGAAGACCAAGGAACTCCCTGTACAGGTCAATGTTAGAGTGTAAATATATCCCAAACCCTGAACAGCAGAGCATCACTGAATCCATTATTTAAAAAAAGAAAAGAGGACGCCTCTGCAGCAAACCTGCCAAGAGAGAGCAAGGAGGGCAATAATTAGAGAAGCATCCAGGAGGGCCAAAATAACTCTGATGTCACAGGACCACTATAGGCTGCACAAAGTGGTTCCCAGCCCTGGTCCTCGAGGAACACCATCCTGCATGTTTTCATTGTTTCCCTGCTCTTCAGCAGGTCTTCGATGTCCGCAGAAGCCTGTTAATCACTCACTCATTCAAAGCAGGGAAACAACTAAAACATGCAGGGCAGTGTTCCTCGAGGACCAGGTTTGTTGTCTGTTGTGCAGCAACAACCCTGGTGCCCGATGCTTTGGTGCACGTTGCCTCACATGTGTCTCTGCGCCGCCTCATATCAGACCAGTCCGGCTGCGAAGTTAGGGCCAAGAGCAGGTGTTTCAAAAAGGAAACTATTACCTCATACTCCAGGTGTCAGGGGGAAAGCCTCCTATGTCCTAGCAGCTAATAACAATTACATAATTTAATCTGCTGGTTCTCTTATTTCCTTCAACATCAGAAACACTGAAGTCCAGACGCACCACTGGCTCTGTGCTCTGTATCCCCCTGCATGCATCCAAGAGGCTCATTTTGATCCAGATGAAGTATTTTGTTTAGTCGTCCCCTTTAATATAAGACTATAAATACTCTATTTTATTAGCTGTTCAATTGAAATTTTGTTTCCATTTAAGGGGTTCTTGTTGATTTTTTTTTTCAGTATTTTGTTTAAATAATAAAGCCACGCCCAACAAAGTTAAAAAGGTGCCTTTATATTTGTGTTACATTGTGTGCAACGTCTTCCTGACTCATTGACCAGCAACAAATCGTCCGGCTCACAATAAAAAGTGCTTACTTTCACATTCAACAATAAATGCCTAACAAAATACCAACGGCAAAGGTAACGAGTGTAAACAATCCACAGTGCAAACCAAAGAAAGTACCGTACAGCAGAAATGATCTGTGTACTCGTGGAAAAAATCTGCCCTGAATACCAGCTGGCATTACGAAACAACGCGATTCGTGTGATCGTTCAGTTCATCCTCGTAGACGTCAAAGTCTACCATGAACCGTCCAGTTGATGAAGTTGACCTGCAGTCTACAAATGTCTCTTCAAACGCTAATCTCTGAATCATCCTGGTATCACAGCAGTGTCCCTGAGTTCTTCCCCCTCAGTGTCTTTCTGGGTAAGTACGCCTCTGAGCCACGTCAACAAGGTGTCCGTGGGCCACATCGTCCCGGAACGTCCTCTTCTGGGCCGCCATCTACGGGTCATCATTTGTAGCCGCGGTGGAGTGCTCACCGCATCGGGGCTGCAGGTTAGGCCACACTAGACCTGAGGTCAAAACGGCGCCTCCCAGCACTGCTGCGCCCTGGTCATGCCTCTTTTAATTTGTTCATAGGTCACAAACATCACGATGTTCCAAGAGCCCAGTCGCAGGAAAGAAGGCATGAACCTGAAGGAAGAAAAGCGAAGAAGTACTCAGACGAAGGGCTTTGTTTTCTCGTTGTTTGGTTAGTTGGTGCGTCAGTGTGTGCTTACCCTTTATAGAAAGCTGCGGGTCCTTCATTCCTCAGCATTGTGAGCGCACAGTTGACGGCGCTGCTGTACTGACCACTTCCCGAGTTCATGAATCTTGTTTTTATCACGTCCACAGGAGAAGCCACCACTGTTGTGCAGAAGCCGGCGCCGAAGGCGGCTGTGAAGTGGCATGGCAGGTTGTCTGCGGGAGAACCGAAGCAGGATCACTTCGTGAGCCAGTGATCCGTCTTCAGATAAGCATTCTGCATGAATCTGTTCCTTCTCCTCACCTGTCATCAGGTCATACTTCAGGATGAGTTCTTTGATTATGTCATAGGTGACCAGCTCTGCGCAGTTCACGATGGCGTTGCGGGTGATGTTTGGCATGCAGCCTGAAAGAAGGAGGGCGTTTTACCTCAAAATCGGTGGAGAGAACTTCCATAATAAACTAAAAAATTTGACGCGAAAAGGGGACTACCTTTCCAAAGTCCCCGCACTCCCTCATCTCTTGCGATCGTCTTGTAGGCGTCCAGCGTGCTGTTGTACCTCCTCTCGCCGTCGGTGAGTCGCACGTGGGCTTGGAAACGCACCTTCACCACGTCCGTTGGTTGCGCGAAAGCCACCGCCATGGCTCCCGTGGTGCAGCCCGCCATGAGCCGGGCAACAATCCCGGCACCTGTGCAGCACATCAGCGTCAGTGACGAAGCACACACACACCTCATTCACGAGAGACGGCGAAGGCGTGCAACTCACTCTCGCTGCCTCGAGTGTAGAACTGCTTCATGGAGTCGTAGAGGCCGATCCGGACGGAGGCGAAGCTCATCTGCCTCTGGAGTCCCGCCACCAGGCCGTTGTAAAGGCTCGTGACCCCCTCTGTGCGCACCATGGTGGTGATGGTGCCGAACACTCCCCGGTACTTCACTGCGCCGGTTCCTTCGACCATCTGAGACTCGCCCTGGATCTGTGAAGATGGATGAGCTTCTTAGAAACGGTCACAGAAAAAATCTAAAATTACAATGTGTAAAGCCCTCTTTAACACCGCCCGCCTAACCTGTAGCCTGACTTTGGCGGTATCCAGTGGAAAGGTGATGAGGTCAGCGATGCAAGCTGCCGTGCCAGCTCCAAAGAACTTAATCCCCGCAGAGGGCATCATCACATCACTCCGTTTGACGACAACCATCTTAACGTCTGGATTTAGCACACAAATGGAAAGATCTGCTCTCAATGCTATTTGCTTTTGAGTAAAATGCAGCTCCCCCCACAGACAGAAGACACAGAGGAGGTTTGATGCTCAGTTGGATCAAGGCAAACAGAAATGTCCTGAGATTCTGTGCATACCTGTAAGAAACGGCGAGAACGGGTATCAAGTTTTCTCAAGAAGCACGTTGGTCTTCGGAAGGGGCTCAGTTGTGGAAACGCCTTTGGCCATAAACTTTATCTGAAGTGAGCGGCTCAGCATAACACCTCTCACTGTAAGACAAGCATTGATCACCTACTTGAGATCAGAAGGTGATCTACGCGCTAGTCGAGTTTATATCTGATGTGTTTCCGCATTTTCGTTTAGCGTAAAGAGATGGAAAAACACGCCTACCTTAATGATTTTCCAAAGAGAATTATAATCCAGCAAAGAGAAAAAGGAGCGCAGTCCTTCGTCTCATTAGTCCATTGAGTATCCTTGACTGGATGCTGTGCTGTCTGTCTGACTCTGGAAGGAGCCCCTGAATTTATAGGCACCTTTTGCACATGACCCACTGGCAGCCACCGACTTGTTGACACCTGTTATTTGAATGCCGCGTGTACCAGTCTGTGACACGGCGGGATATCTGAGCACTTGTTGACCTGCTCCTGCGGTGTTGACACTCATTCATTTCCTGGTAAAGCTGATCACTAGTAAATGTTTTGCATGTTTCGTGTCATTTTGCTGTGGTTTTGTGCACTAAATCTTGACTTCCTGACACCTTAATGCATGGATGCAGTTCAGGTTTAGGATCCAAAGCTTGGTCTTTACGGAAAGTTTCCATTTAAACTGCCAACACTCCGATCGTGTTACTCAGACTGACGTCACAGAGCATACCCTGTTTTTCTATTGGGTGATATATTCAGCCAAACAAACCAAGAGGTGTGTCTGATTCCTCTGAATGTTTTTTCTTGTTTTGTAATGAGGCATCGGGCTGGCTGTGTGCAACATTGTTATAGATCCTTATCACGGTGTTTGTGCCCAAGAACCAAAGTCGAGACCACATCAGGAGACCTGAGATCTTTCTCATCCCTCCTCCTCGTGACCCAAGTTATGAAACAGTGCCAGTTTAAGGAACGGCCCATTCTTCTTCTTAGCCAATCTATAAAATGAACCACGGTGGGTGGATGCATGGAGCATCTGAGTGCAATCACTCAGGCCAATTAACACCACTCAAGAAAAAAACACGTCGCCAAATGGGAAGTTTTAGACGTAGGAGAGAGATATTGTTGGAATCCTTTGTTCGTGCTGCAGTTCATGATCCCATTAAGATCATGTCAAAGCAAACACGTAACGGAGCAAAACGATTCCCTCTGCATCCAGAGTCTGATGATTTACTTGCTGCTACATGAAACTAACTGGGTTTGTTTGATTCCCTTAAATTTTCTTGTACCTTTCACTTTCATACCCTGCTGACTACCAGTAGTTCAGATTTGTCCTCTGTGGAGGACATTTGTAAACCTGAATGTCTCCCACCCACTGCATCCAACTAAAAACTCCTTTTGCTTCTTCTACAGAGGACATTTAGGGCTTTTCGGTGATACCAAATGTGAAGGAGCGAGGCTAATTGCCTTACAAAGACTGGGGAATTTAAAAAGAATTGTGATCAGACAAAAGGTTTTTTTACTGGTAGTCAGGATGGATACAAAAACCTGATCTTTTTGTCACATAATGCTGCTTTACTCATTTGAAACTGAAATGCATTACTTTGATTTCTTTAAATGAAAAGCTAAATAATTAATTTTGACTGTTTTTTTAATGCAATGATTTGAACCTTTTGAAGTGGGGTTCTGTAGAAAGTTTCTGAACAATTAATATCTTACCTGTTGTAGATAGCTCTTTGAGCAACTTCAGTTTGAAGAAGTAGAGTTTAAACAGAGAGAAATAAAGTTTCCTGCATGAATATCGTAATATTTCAGTCGAAATAAAAGCAAATTTGATGGTGATGTAAAGTTTATTTGACAGTGTTGGCATGAAAGTTTAGGACAGTACTTACCTGGTCCGACTGGGTATGTACCTGATACTTTCCTGGTATAAACTAGGGTTGGGCCCATGTGGTCTGTGGCTGATACGACAGATGTCTCAATATAATGCCAACAATCAAATTCATTAAAGATACAGAGACAGCGAAAACTGACAATGTATGAGTTTGATTCAGCACACTGAGATTCAGTGCAGTATAACACAAGAAAACAAACGAATGGGCCTATTTTATGTACTGAGCGTAAATATTTACTGCCCAATAACAAATGGTCACCCAGAAACAGGTGTAGTTTTAAAATTACAAAACTGTTTCACAAAAACCTGACTCACAATCAATGAATATTATGCCTCCCAAAAAAAAGTCTTAGTGCAAAATTAACCCACCTGCCATCAGCAGTACTGTTAAATAATTAATAATAATAATAATAATAAATACCTTTCAGTAACAGTGAGCAGAAAACTGTATTTTCTACGACACGAAGAATAAAACAGAAGTTAATCGTTTTTACCCTGGAATATTAGCTAAATTCACATTTCCCTTTGAAGCGTACAGCAGAAATCATGTTAAGTAAGAGGTTGTTTACGTTTGGCAGGTGTCACTGCATAACTGTTCCGGTTTTACTCCCGGGCACGGCCATGAGAGGCACAGGAAGGAGGAGCCGCCGTCTGCTTTCTTGGCTCGGCGCTGGGAACAGATTCCTGAGAACACCGTGTGGTTCACCTTTGAGCACACTGTCTGGCCAGTAAACACCTCACCGGTCCGGCTTCAACCAGCTTGAAGAACCCCCCCCCTGCTCTCTGTGCCTTTTGAATACTGCGAACCTTGGTTCAGTGCCGTCAAACAGATCGTTTCCATGACATAAATAGAGGCCATAACGCCGCGCCACGAATAGAATCACTGCGTCACCGAAAGGTTACTGGGGCATCGGGCCTTGGCGCGGGTATGGCTGTTTTCTTCAACCGTGGACCCGGCTGCCTCTGAACTCGTTAACAGATGTGGGGGAAAGGACACTGAACTAGAATGGTTGCTTACAATTAAAGTTTACCTGATTCAAAATGGCTGCCAGAGTCAAGTCACTCAATTTTACAGATATTGAGATAGATGTTGGTGTGGTGGTAGCTGAGCAACATCCCTAACGCGTACTTTGAGCGTTGTCGTATCACGTGAGGCATTAAGTTAAACCTTGCCACTAACTGTTGGAGTCGAGCCTGTCTGTCTGTTAGCAAAATATCTCATGAACCAGCGAACAGATTTTAATGAAACTCTCAGAACGTAATGACTGGATGCACATCCACAACTGATTGACTTTAGAGGCTAACCAGATTCAAAATGGCTGCCACAGCTAACTGATCTTAGGAAACACATACATGGCCAAATCTCATTTAGCTTCGCAGCTACTGAGCTAAATTTGGGTGCGGTAGTAGCTGAGAGTCATCCCCAGCACATACTCTGAGTGCTCATAGATCGAGCAAGATCACAGCGTGTAAGCTGGCGGGCGACATGCATTCTCCGAGGAATGTTAGTTTGACTGACTTTGGTTGTGTGCATTTAAGCTGCTCACTCATCCAGCAGCTCGCTGTACTTCACGGCACAAATGAAAAGCTGTTTCAACAAGAGACACCAGATGGTCCCACATACCAGGCATGACTCAGCAGTCTGCTAATTGCTCATGCTTGGCATCGGGCGGTCGTGCTCTTTTCAAGGCTTATATTTTAAACTGTCTGGCTCTGGAGGAAACACGAAACGAATCCGAGCTGCCAAAACCTGTCTTTATGTTTTGTCCAGCATTAGATTATTTAAAGAAGAACAGCGCAGCGAATGTGTAGATAACAAGTCTCGCACTTGGATGTGAAATCTGTGTCCGTAAAGGCAAAATGTCCAAGGAGATGGCACCACACGCAGGAAAGCTAATTTACTGTGACCCAGCGCAGATCGTGAAAGGGTCCTTGCAATGCTGCGTGAAATGTAAACAAAAACAGAAATAAATCGTTTGTGTGAGGACATCATGTCCAAGATTTAAGAATTTAAATCTTGATTGTAACATTTTACACTAAAAGTGCAGACCAGAAACTGAAGATACTTAGAACCAAACAGGGGGAAGGATCCAGAGAAGAGGAGTCTGAAAACCGAACGCTCTGACTCCCGTTCTGGTCCCAGAAATTCTGGGAACAACTGGAGCTGCATAAGGGTGATAAGGACCCATAAGCTGTTTTAAATTAGTTTGGATTTTGGATTGAAATCTTAAATTTTCATTGTAGCATAGTATAAACATTAAGCCAATGTAGACATCCTAAAACCAGAGAAATGTGATCTCTCCTGGTAGTACCTGCTGATACTCTATTTTCAGGGAACTGTTAGGACATCAAGCTACAACGGCAGTCAAACCTGCGTGTCACAAATACACAGACCGGCTCTTCAGCATCACTTTAGGGCAGGAGGTTTCAGATTTCAGTGATGTAACACGAATATAAATAGGGTATTTATTTAAGAGTCTGTTAAGTATGTGGGTTGTTTTTAAAAAGCAGGCAGGCCTTGATTAAAATGTTTCACTGGAACCCAGGAATCAGAGCCTAAAGAAGCTAAATCCTCAGTTTTACTTGATCATATGTAATATCTTCAATTTACCTCACTTGTTTTATCTGGTTCTACTGGTAAATTAAACTGGGTGTCATCTGCATAAAAGTGGAAATGTACGTCAACTGGGCTTAGACTCCAACCCTGTGGAACACTATATTTAACTATGTCAAAGACACATCATTAATATGTAAAAATGGGAATATATTTGTTAAACATGACTGAAACCAGTCTGAAGCAGTGCCCCAATCAGATCTCTGTAGTCAAATGTTGGGGGGAATAATAACGTTTAATCACCTCAGTCTTAGTGATATGACGTATCCCGCTTAGTGAAACTTTCCTTACAGACCTATTTGGAAGCGCTTTCTCTGAGAATACCTGATGTTTTGTGCCTTTAGTGTTTCAGGCTTTCAGTAGCCAAAAGGTGAGAAGGCGCCGAACTGTGTGGGTCGCCATTTAGAGCAAAGCGCCCACAGAGTTGTAAAAAGACGTCACACTCCTGTTTTCACAAACTGAGCTGAGCAAGATAAGTAACTGAACCAGGGGTGGAAATTAGCACCCGCCACCGGCCAAATGCGGGTAAATATTTGAAGTGGCGGGTGAATTTGATCAACACACACGCCACTGTGGCGGGTTGGCAATTTAAACAGAAAAGGTGTTATTTGTCCTCTTGACATATAGGGGGCAGCAATGTGCTCGAGTT
>NC_051442.1:15784354-15825427 GCF_001649575.2 Kryptolebias marmoratus
GCTGAAATATTTGGTTCCCCCCTGGTAACTTTTGCAATTTGCAGTTGCACCACAACTGCTTCCACCCACCTCAATCATCATCATCATATGAAATAACTTTTTGTCACAACATAAAATAGTGGCAGGTAAAATATTTGAGTGGCTGGTAAAAAAAAAAAAATTAATTTCCACCCCTGAACTGAACACGTGTAAAAAAAAATAAATAAAACAATAGAAATTTGTCTCAGTTTCTGAATAATGTGTACTACTACCATCTAGTGTTCAAAAACAACTCATTGAAGAAATTGATTTAAACAGCCTAATTGTTGACATTAAAGCAAATCAATAGGGGAGAAGCAATGTAAAAAAAAAGAAGAAGTCTAATTTAGCTTTTATATTTGTTTGAGGCTGTAGTTTCAAACATATAAACAAAACATGTCCATTGTAGCAGGGAGGGAATGGTTTTCTCTAATTCAACAAATTCCAGATGACACAATAAGCATAAAATCATTAGTCATGAGAGAATACTTTGTTCAATAACAATATGGCTTTTAGGCAGCCTGGCCACGGTGCTGAAGAGAAACCTGAGAGACTTATTTTGTTTTCTTGTTTTGGTTGTGAGTAGTATACACAGATATTGTATTATATTATATTATCTCTGTTTTTTCTGCACATTATCAGTTGAACATATTTGTCTTTCTCTTGTAAAAAAACAAACAAAAAAAAAAAAACTAAAGAATAATTCACATTCAAATGTTGAGCAGGAAACACTCATCAGAGCTGCTGCAGACCCGCCCTCTGTGTTAAACCAGCGTGTTGGTATTTTCTCCGCCGCCAGGGGGCAGTGGCGCTCCTAGCCGCCCGTGTTCCACCGTCCAGCACGAGGAACAAAACGCAAAGAAGACAAAGCGACGCACTTTAAGAAGAAGACCGCTAGCTGTTAGCTAAAAGACAAAACGCAGCGCATATAAATGTCTCACTAACGGGAGAAGCAGCTGCGGGGTGAGATCATATGCAGCGGAGGAGAGGGGGCGGATTTATTTAACCTTTCCTGACCGAGAACAGCGCTTTGCCGACGGCATGGAGAAGCAGCTGCACCTGAACCTGCTAGCCTCCAGACCTCCCATGGCAGGTGGTTTCCAGTCCGGCTCCAAAATGAAAATGGGGTGAGTTATCCAACATCTTGCTGGCCGGGTCCCAACAGTGTCTGCTGTCCGGTGTCGTGTTTGTTTTTTGTTTTTTTAACCCGGCTTCTCCACAGCTGGTCTCTGGTTAGCGTTAGCCAGGCTAAGTTAGCATCAGAGTTCAGTCCAGGTTTGTTGTTAAACACGACTCATGTGGCGGGTCTGTTTTTAGCATGTTTACATTTGATATGCTTCTCTCCTGTCTGAGTTAAATGTCCAGCATCCTTTAGGTTGAACTAAGTCAGGCAGGAACACTCTTTATAGTTTTAAAGATGTGTATTTTGTGTTTATCTTGGGTCATTTTTTTCAAGGAACACAAGAACCAGTTTGTCTATAAGGCCAGAGTTTAGGAAACATTTAGTATTAATAGATCTTGATTATAGGATGTTTACTTAATATTTTAGTCGTCACTTATAATTATGTCTATTCTATAACTTAATTAAGCTCAGAAAGTAGTAAATAAGGAGGTTTAGTTTTATTTGTCCTGACTGGTAGCTGTACTGTGAATCACCTCCAACCCCACCACCACCACCAACACACACACTCATTATTTACCCTGTAAATACATCAGATTTAGCCTTAGGGGCCTATTTTTCGTTTCAGCATTAAACACTTTTGTCTAAAGAAACATGCAAGCTCGTCCAAGTGACACCACACTGGATCGGTCGAGGGCTGGGTTAATAACCAGGGTGCTGGTGGAAATTGTGTTTCTGTTAGTTGAAGACCACAAGGAGGGAAACGTGCCACGAGACAGTGGGAGAAGAGGATTGTTGAGAGTGTAGGACTGAGGGAAGCAGCTCTAAACGTAGAGACAATGACAGGCAGAGGTAGAGAGCTGGCTGACATGATGCAGAGGAAGTGTTATGGTTGGAGGTTTGGAGACAATGGGACGGACAAAAAGACAGGAGACAGAACTGGAATGGAGATATATGGATGCAGTTAGAGAGGACATGGAGGTAGCTGGAGTGAGGACAAAGTCAGATGGAGGAGGAAGACTCGCTGTGGCGACTCCTGAAAAAAAGAACCACTGAAAGAAAAAGAAGGATCTCTTCTGACTCAAAATGTGGAACAAAGTGTGTTCCTTTAGTTCAATAGGAACCATGTGTTTTCATTTTAAATTACTGGATTATTATTAAGGAACTATTTGTAACATTAGTTTATCTCCTTAATTGTAGGCAACTTTAATAGCTTGTAGGTTTAGTCAAAGACGTTGAACCACGCTCAACCTACACATATTTTACATAAATTAAAGCCATGTTTCTTTCCCCCTGTCAATGTAGTGAAACATATTTCTGCTTCTGATAATCATCTATGTCCCACGGGACTTGTCAGTGCTTTGTTTTTTTTTTTTTTATAATTTCTGGCAAATTAGTGTTAAAATCCAAACCTGGGGAAATCTTTGTTTTGTTTGTTTCAGGTCACTCGGATAGCTAACTGATTGTGCTTTTTATCAGTTCAGCTTGTTCTTGTTTTATTGCTGTGAGTTTGAGATAAAGAAAGAAAGAAAACATGTCCTGGAGGATTTTTTTTAAGGAGTGAATGAAAATGAATTTATAAAATTAATGCACTGAGCACTTCTGTCTGGTTCAAATGTCCTCAGATGCCTTTTTTGACATATTTAAAGTTTAATTATAATAACTTCCTTTTTTGGCTTTTGGTGTATTAAATGTCCATTTTAGCTGTGACAAAAAACAGATTTTCTTTATGTACAGTTGCTTGTTTTCTCAACTATTATACTGAATTATAAAATGACACCAGATGTAGTTAGTTTATCTTTTAATTGTGCTTTCTTTGTGTTTTCTTTTTTCCCACAGACCTGGGAGGAAGAGAGATTTCACCCCCCTGCCCTGGAGTCAGTACTTTGAAACCATGGAAGATGTTGAGGTGGAGACTGAAACCGGCAAAGATATATCCTTGGCTGCTCATTCAGTTTGTCTGGAGGAATGTTAGGACCAAGTGAGCGCTGCAAAAAACTCTCATCACGTCTTTATATTTTGCTTCCAAGGAGCCAAACGTTCCTGGAATATTTTAAAGTCTCGATCAGTAACATTCCAGGTTTTGCTGCCTTTCCTTCCATTTTTACTTCAGTCATTGTATCGTGTTTGTTAAGCCTCCAAAGGCCCTGTTCAGACCTGTATTTGGTGGTGTCTGGATGCAGTCGGATCACCCAGGACGGCTGCCGGTGCCGGGTGTGAGCAGGGTGGTCTGACAGCGACCCATGAGCCACTCATGCTTAAAATGGACCCATCTCAAGGGATGAACAAGTAACAGATAATATGACAGAGAAACAAATT
The DNA here is from genome assembly GCF_001649575.2 of Kryptolebias marmoratus. Classification (NCBI taxonomy): domain Eukaryota; kingdom Metazoa; phylum Chordata; class Actinopteri; order Cyprinodontiformes; family Rivulidae; genus Kryptolebias; species Kryptolebias marmoratus. Next base: position 15,787,812 of record NC_051442.1, read on the forward strand.
TGCAGTGTGTTGTAAAAACACATCATTTCTTCCTAGAGTCTAAAAAATGTCAAATATAATACAGTTAATAAACACCAAGTTGGGCTGCGAGTGTGAATAAAATCAGAGAAAACTCGACAGGTTGTTTACTCCGTGTTGTCTCTTCTGTTCGCTGCGTGTGTCTTTACTTCCTTGACTTCCTGGAACATTTTCAGGATCTACTGCAGTGGCTCCCGTGGTCCCGTTCTGTTCCTGCTCCACGGAGGAGGACACTCTGCGCTTTCCTGGGCAGTGTTCACCGTCAGTATCACTCTTGTTGCTTACAGAAGCTCTGCAGCCTCTGTGTTGTAACACTGTGTGGTAAATGCACACCATCATGGTGGGAAATATTGACAGAGCTACTCTCTTGTTAAATGTTTGTTTTTCAGGCCGTCATATACAACAGGATCAACTGCAGAGTGGTGGCTATGGACCTTAGAGCTCATGGTAGTTATAGATCATCACAGATTATATCACTAAATAACTAAATTTATGATCAGATTACTTTTATGTGTGTGATTTTGCTTTTCTAGTTATAAGAGTGATAAAGATCAAAGCTTTTTTTATATTTATTTCAGAAATTGACGTCCCAAAGTGTCTAATTGCCACTGCATTTATTGAAATAGCTCCTGATTATCTGTAAAACTGTGCTTTTCTCTGTGCAGGAGACACCAAAGTTAAAAATCCTGAAGATCTGTCTGCAGACACAATGGCAAAGTAAGTTCATTCATGCTCTGGATTCTTCAGATAAATCTGATCCATCAGTCCTCAGAGTCCAGTCAGGAGTTAGAAAAGTTCAAAAGTTTCGCTCAGCGTCAGCTTTAAATCAGAACACAGCATCTGGACCTAAATACCTAAAGTTCATTTGTTTCCTGAACATACCTGTAGAAATGAAGCACGTTTTTGTTGTTGTTCTTGTTAAAGTATCCGTGTAAACACGGCAGCATCTCTAGAAATGTTTTCATCCACACGGAAATGCAGAAAACAACCAAAAACGCTCTAACGCCCACGCCAGGCCCGTGTGTGGCGCTACCATGATGGCCGTAGCTTTTGGTGTGATAATAACGGGTTTTTGCTCGGCTTTATTTAAGCTGATGTTGTCCGTCTTGTCTGCGGATTGAAGTTGTACAAAATCCAAAGTTTCTGCTGCAACACAAGCATGTAATCTGTCATTAGTGTTACTTCTGACACATTTGGGGTCATAGGTTAAGCAGGAGGTGGGGCTATGATGTCAGCGTTTTCAAAACTTCGCATTTTGCCTGACCGCACAAAAACGTGAGGATGATTTAACATTTTTTTTCTCTCTCAGAACCCAAAAAAACTGAGTTTTGGGGCTCCTAAAGCTTCATTTCTTGTTGATCCAAGCCTTGAAAAAAAATAAAATCTTTGTGTCTTCACAAAACGCAGTTCCCCTGTAGACAGGGCCTGGGAGCTCAGCAGCTTCCTCAACACATGAAGAGATGTTACAATAAATCATTTTACTCCATTTTAGGTCAATTGCTACCTCACTTTTCTAAAAAAAAAAAAGGCTGACTAATCACAAGAACTCAATTATAACAAGTTTGTTTTGCTTGTTCTGTTTAAAGGGATGTTGGCAAAGTCGTGGAGGCACTCTATGGGGAGAACCCGCCTCCAATCATGATTATTGGACACAGTATGGGGGGCGCCATTGCAGTTCACACGGCCAGCGCCAACCACGTGCCATCGCTGCTCGGCCTGTGTGTCATCGACGTCGTAGAAGGTAAACTCTGCTGCATGAGAGAAATTTTACACTCTCTCGGTTTTCTTAATAACATTTTAAATTAAAGGACGGTTTTAAAAATCCCTCCTAACTATTTGTAGCTGCGGTTATTAATAAAAATGTGTATATATTTGTCATTCAGGTACAGCGATGGATGCTCTGAACAGTATGCAGAATTTCCTCAGAAGTCGACCAAAGACGTTCAAGTCTCTGGAGAACGCCATTGAGTGGAGGTAAACGTGAGACATTTGATCCTGGACTGTGTTTTATTCCTCTGCGAGCTCTTATTGTTAGCTTTTAGAGTTTCACGTCCTAATTGTTCTGTACCTTTTCCTTCCAGCGTGAAAAGTGGTCAGATTAGGAACATCGAGTCAGCACGGGTGTCGATGGGAGGCCAAGTGAAGAAGTAAGCATTTCTGTTTTTCTTTAGGTTTTCTTAGTTACATTTCACCCTCCTCTGTTCCCATATCCACAGGTGTGAGGAGTCCCCCAGCAATCCAAGTGTAACTAATAGCATTGGTGAAGGGATTATAGAGGAAGAGGAGGATGAGGAGGCTGCGGAGGAGTCGAACAAGAAAAGAATGAAGGAAGATGAACAAGAGGTGTGCTCTCTGACGGTGGCCCTTTTCTTTCCGATACCACCTTTTTGTTTTTGCTTTGTTGAGGGCCGCTGACGGAGGTTAATTCCTTCCATCCAGGTGAGAAAGGAGAGCGTGTTCACCTGGAGGGTGGAGCTGTCCAAGACCGAAAAATACTGGGAGGGTTGGTTCAGAGGTCTGTCTGCACTCTTCCTCTCCTGCTCCGTGCCAAAACTGCTGCTCCTGGCAGGTCAGTGACTCGTTCACCTTGTTAAACATCTGCTTTCCTCCTGACTTTCATGAACACCCCTGATTTGTTCCTTCTCACAGGAGTGGACAGGCTCGACAAAGACCTTACTATTGGACAGATGCAAGGTAAAGACAAAAAAACCCGACTGTTTCGTTATTTTAAGTTTCTGATTTAGATTCAATCGTGTCTAAAAAGCCAGTTGTGTTTGTTCACAGGGAAGTTTCAGATGCAGGTCCTCCCTCAGTGTGGCCATGCTGTTCACGAGGACGCACCTGAAAAAGTAAGTGGGCTGTACCTGCACGTACTTTCAGCAGATGAAATAAGAACAAGCTTCTTCCTAATATGTTTATACGGTTCAGTGTTTGTGCAGCTGAGCCTGTTTGAGCCTCGGTAACGCTGCTGTTTCATGACTTGATCCTGTTTTATCAGGTAGCAGACGCTCTTGCAGCGTTCATGGTCCGACACAAATTCACCGAGTTTAAGGAGGGATACCTGTGGTAAGTCAGCTTGTTCCCAAAGAGCACGACTGTCAGACTTTCTAAGATTTACTGACTGAATATAACAGCAATCAGTCTGCATCATGTTATAGAAACAGAAGAGGAAGTTAATAAAAAGTTACTTTTACAAGAGTATGAACTCAGCTGCCTGAGGCTGTTTTCACTCAGTGGGTTTCTCCATTAGGGGTGGGAAGTTTTAGGAATCTCACAGTTTGATGTGATTGAGAGGGTTGGGATGCAGTTGTGAAAAGATTATTGAACCATCTTGATTATCTGTCAGATCTGTAAACATCAGCTGGTAAATTTACACTGAAACTGAAATACAGACTTACTAACTGAAATGACTGACTTATTTAACTTAAATAAACACAAGTTTAAATATGTTATTGCCTAATAAAGAGTACGCAATAATAATATATGCCAAAAAACATAAATAAACCTTGTTAATCAACAATTAGCATAAATGCTAACTTAACATTGAAAACGCCATAGAAAAGCTAACGCGATCAGCATCGGCTTTATTCACAAATCAAACGTTTAAAAGTCATTACTAAAGACAGTCGTGTTATGATGACTTCAGTTATTATTTACAGATGTGTATTTTTCAGGGTTCAGTTATAAAAAAGATGAAAAAGATGGAAACTTACTTAACTTTACTGCGACGTGTTCCTGCTACAGGAAGCTACGGTAACCCTACTGGGACAAACATCATCCACTCTGCTGACTATAGATTAATGTTAACAACATTAAGATCTGAAAACCGAGTCCGCAGTCGTCCATGTCCGCCAATGTGACAGATTCTACCTCCCACTGTCCTGAAAACGTTTCTGATTTTCAGAGTAGCAGCCATGTTTGTGTTCACGGTTGATCAGCTGAAGCATCTTGAATCAGGTTGACTCTTTTAGAGAGTTTCATTAAAATCTCTTCTGTGGTTCATGAGATATTTTGCTAACAGAAAGACAGACAAATGGAGGCGATCACATGATCATATGATCTTTTGAGGAAAACGATCCAGTAGGTTCAGTAAGGCCTGAATTATCAGTGAACGGGAGGAAAAGGAAACCGTCTTAACTTGTTCTGCCGATCAGTCCTGCTCAGAGCTGAGCAGCTTCTGCTTCCATTTTCAGATTATAATTGATTTACTAACGTTTCAAATCCCACTTTGAACCAGTGTTTGTTTTTAATCGGTCTTCTCTTTCTTCCCCCCCCCCCACAGCTAATTTCCTGTCCAAATATTGCCAGCAGCAGTAGAAGAAATAACTCAAGATTCATTCACATTGTTGTCCATTTTATGAGCAAAGTTGATAAAATATGACCTTTTATTATTGTAATTATGTTGCTTTTGTTTTGTAGATATTTTTTGCTTTTCAGCTTTGCCTTATTTTTATTTGAAAACATCCAGTTTTTGATTCTTTGTTTTTCTTCCCCTTTACACTAAATGTATGATTATTTTCTGAAATGTAATTCTCTCCTTGTTAAATGGTTTATTTTGAGTGATCGCACCGTTGTTAATGTGCGTTTGCAATAACTGAACTGAAACTGCTGACAGTAATTAAAGATGGATGCAGCCGACACTTCTGTGTTTGTGGTGTGTTCCTAAGATGTCAGACGTTTTTCTGTTTTATGTACTGTTTTACTTTAAAGGAATCAGTCTTTTAAGCTGATTACCAATAACTCTCCTTTGTGAAAACATTTTAACAGCCCTAATGTCTTCTAAGACAGACTTTCTTGTACTCTGTTAAAGTAATGTTGTAAGTAATGCCATTTCTTAAGACCACTTTACAAGAGTACTAAAAAGTTTTGGCTCCTTAAATGTAAAATATTAACCAAAAATGGGGGCTTGACTTAAGACTTTTGCACAGTGCTTTGCTCCAACCATGTTTTAAACCAAATTAATCAACATCATGACCCCTAATTAGCTCATTTAGATGCAATAAAACAAACAAATTTTGTTTTAGGTGGGTTTAAACTTGTCGATGTTTACAGAAATGACAGCTGCCTGATCCGAAGTAAGGATGAACGCCGTCTTCCCGAAATGTTCCGATTGATTCCAGGGAAGACGTGAAAAAGGCTCGGCATTTGTTGTGAATTGGCTTTATATAAAAAAACTGAACAGAATCAAAGTATTAATGTAGAAATTACTGTTTTAAACATTTTTAGTTGTAAACTGAAAACCCTAAGTGAAAGCATTTTAATATATCTTTGTTCAGGTCTCAATCTTTAATGCCTGCTTTGATTTTATCATTTCTTTTGTTCAGATTTTCTTCAAAGTGCCACAAAAAAGGAGTGAAGTTATTGTTTCAATTACGTTTGACATTTCAGAATTTTTATGACGTCTTTTTTATGATAAACGTCTTCTAACAAAACATTTTAATTGTCCCTCCATGGACCAACACGATGAGAAATATGTTTTCTGTACTGTGTAAACATGTAAAATATTAATGAGTTTTAATGACCATCCTCCAAGGCGCCAAAGCCTCTGAGATCATTTTGTAATTTGAGCCCATAAACATGTTTCGTTCCTAACAGGGGCGGAAGTTTGTAGTTGAATAATTTTAACTCTATCAAATAATATTCTCTGCTTTAAGCACTGGATTTATGCCAAATGTTAGAGGAACTCTTTTTGTACAGTGGCCTTTTTGTTCACTGCTTTTCATCATAATCAGTCATTCACAGCAGCTTGAGCCTCAACTGTCCAGAACTGGAAAAAAAATAATAATTTTCTTGTTTAAAAACTGAATTATGTTCAGTTCCAGGTAGCACTTTACTAAAATGAAAGTCAAGCACTCTTTGAAAGAATGTCAGAGTTTTAAACTAAAATTCTTTTATAAGAAGTGACAGAGTTGTAACCTTAAAATAACGATCCGTGTGATGACTCTCAGCTACTACCACTTCAGACTTTAGCTTAATATCTGTAAGTCTAATGAAGTTATAGCTGTTATTAGAGGCAACTTTAAAAGTTAATCTGTTGTACAACCCCAATTCTAAAAATTTGCAAATCTCATAAATCCAGATTTTATTCACAATAGAACACAATAAACATATCAAATGTTTACACAAAAAAAGTACCAACTTTTTGGATTTTTATGGCAGAAACACGTCTCAAAAAAGTTGGAACTGGCACAACAAGATAGTGTAAAATTAGGTGGTACGAATAACAAACAGCTGAAGGAGCATTTAATAACTAATTAGATTTACTGACCTGTTGTCAGTAAGAGGATTGGGTATAAACAGAGCATTTTAGAGAGGCTGAATCTCTCAGAAGTAAAGATGGGCAGAGGTTCACCTGTCTGCAAAGAACTGCAGCTAAAAACTGTGGAACAATCTCAGTATAATGTTCCTCAATGGAACATTGTGAAAACTTTGACTATCTCATCATCTACAGTTCATAATATCAACAGATTTCAAGAATCTGCAGAAATCTCTGAGCTCAAAGGATAAAACTAAAAGTCAGTACTGGACGCTGGGATCTTCAGGCCCTCAGGCGGAGCTGCATTAAAATCAGATCTGATTCTGTTCTGGATATCACTGCGTGGACTCAGGAACACTTCCACGAGTTACTGTCTCTAATCACAGTTCACTGTGCCGTCCACAAATGCTGCTTAAAGCTCTATGATACAAAGAAGAAGCCAGATGTGAACACCATCCAGAAACACTGCTGACTTCTCTCATTTAAAATGAACTGAGGAAAAGTGGACAAATCTAAATTTGGAAGTTCTTTTTGGAAACCATGGACACTGTGTCCTCCATATTAAAGAGAAGAGCGCTATTAACAGCACCCAGTTCATAAGCCTGCCTCTCTGATGGTATGGGGGTGCATTAGTGCTTCTAACAAGGGCAGCTCACATATGGAAAGGCACCATCAGTAGAGAAAAGTATCTACAAGTTTTAGACCAACATCTGCTCCCATCCAGATGATGCTAAACCTCAAACTGCATCCATTACAGCAACATGGCTTCTTAGTAGAAGAGTCCAGGTTCTGAACTGAGCTGCCTGCAGTCCAGACCTCATCAATTGAAAACATCTGACGCCTCATGAAGCAACAAATCCAGTGAAGACGACCCAGGACTGTAGAACAACTAGAATCCTCCGTCAGGGAAGAATGGGACAACATTTCCCTGCAAAACCTCCAGCAGCTGCTCTCCTGCTGTTGAAAGAAGAGATTGAATCAGACTGACTCCAAACATGAATCAGTTGTAGAGTTACATCTAATGATTACTTTCTGAAAGTTTTGTAAAAATCTGTCCAGAGGTTTTAGAGATGTTTTGCTAACAGGACAGACGTATGCACAGACATAGGCAAAAACATTATTGAAACATTGTAGATCTTAGTCTTACTTATAAAATACAGAACATCAAACCACAAGACACAGTAGACTGAAGTAAAATGCTTTTTATTTACTCAGATGTAACAGTTAAGTTTTTATTTTACCTCAAGGTTTAACTATTTTAAACTGTAATAAATTTAAGTTTAACCCTTTTTTAATGTACATCTTAAAGAACACAAAAAACTATAACATAAAATTAAAAAATGAATAAATTTCTATGCCAATGAAAACTAAAATCTAATAAACTCCACCTTTATACTGTAAGTTTAGCAAAGTGGAACAATTTTAGGGAAGAGGTGTGTTATTTTTTTCTACTAAAATGTGTAAAAGTAAACAGAATTAGAAGTTCCTAAAACTTTGCCTGCATGAAAAGAAAAAAAAGGGGGCATAACTAATAGGGCTCGTTGATTGGTTGTTAAACTCAGCAGGGTGGTGATGCTGAGAGCGTTTGGTCTATTTAAAAAAGGGACGAGTCTCTCCTTACAGAGTTGTCCTCCTAAATGTTCCTGCTCAAGAAATCAGACCAAACCATTCACGTGTAAGATACAAGTCCAAAAACATGCAAGACATTTAACAACACATGGAGTGTTAGGACAGTGCTGGAGTGTTATCTGCTAATTTTTGTTTTCCTCTCCTGTTTGTTTCAGGGCGTCTTATATGTTTCTAACTGTATTTTGACAGGACCATTTTGCTGTTTCTGATGCTGATTAAGAGTTTTTTCTGATGTGTTTGTCCTGCATTTCCAGACTCTCTGTGAAGCCATGAATGTTACAGGGGTGTCTATAATGGTGCAGTTCCCTGTTTCCGTCAAGGTGCTGCTGTCTGTCCTGCCGTGTCTGTTGTTCCTGTACGTTAACAGTGTCATGGTGTTTGCCCTGCTGAAGAAGCCTCTCCTGCTGGAGCACCCCCGATACATCCTGTACGGCCATCTGCTGTTCACCGACTCTCTGCAGCTCCTGCTCACCATGCTGCTCTACCTGTTTGCTCTGACCGTGATCAGAATGGCGACCTGCGTTTGCGTGGTCGTCACTCAGCTCGCAGCCATCACCGTCAAGCTGTCTCCCATCAACCTGGCCACCATGGCCCTGGAGAGGTATGTTGCCATTTGTTTCCCGCTCCGGCACGCCTCCATCTCCACGCCCAGGGTGACAGCTGTGGCCATCGCCGTCATGTGGACCGCGGCCTCTGTGGAGTCCTTCACCCAGCTCTTTCTGTTCTTCTGCCTGGACAGCGCGGACCTCACCGCCCAGAAGTTCTGCAACAAGAACACCGTGTTCCGGCTGCAGGTGTACGTGACTCTGAACCGGGGCTTCACCATTCTGAATTTTGTTTTGGTGACCGTCATTATCATCTACACGTACGTCGCGATCATGATCGCCGTGAAACGCCCCCCGTCTCGCGTGCACAAGGCCAAAAGTGAGCACAAGACGGTGCTGCTGCACGTGTTCCAGCTGTGCCTGTACCTCATCTCCACCCTGTTCAACATGATCAACTCCAGCGAGCTGCTGAACCTAAACCCCGCCATCGACATTCACGTTAGGTACATCTTCTTTTTCGGTCTGGTCATCTTCCCAAAGTTTTTGAGCCCCCTCATATACGGCCTCAGAGACCCGACCATCAGGCACGATTTCAAATATTACATCACATTTGGCTGCAAATCTACTGTCAGGCCACATCCCTGATGTAGATTACTGGAACGTTATGTGTTTTCTTTTTGTCAGGGTTCATTTTTTTTCATTTCTTGTGCATTTCATTGACATGGAAAGCTTGTTTCTGTCTGTCAGGTGAGTGTGGATTTTATAAAGAGTTTCATACAGCTGTATTTGGTCAGTAAGGAGTCTTGAAGCCATTATTTATCTGCTACAGTTTTATTATTCTTCAGCAATAAGGTCAGCAATAAGGAGCATTCTTTCAGTTCCCTCTTTTATGTTAGATCTACTCTGTTTTTAAATTTAACACATTGGAGTCTTCCAGTGCTTGATAATGTGCTGCTGGATTTCATGATGAACGACGACAACCTGCAGAGATAAACAGCCCGACATATGAAGCTTCAAACTTCTTCACAGAACACCTTCATGAAAATGTCTGCTTTCATGATTATGGGTTCAGAATTATAATCTAGCCACATAAATAGTTTTTTTAAGTATACCTGTCCTTGTCTCCACTTTAGTAAAGCCTGAAAAAAATGTAAGCTGTATATTTTTACATAAAACAGTACATTGTTGTGTTCTAACTTGAAGCTTATGTTTAACATAAAACTAAATTATTTCTAACAACCATGCTGCCAGGAGTTTTGTCTTTTGGGTTAAAATCATTTGAGTTGTTTAAAAAAAGCTGAAAATCTGTGAAAATGTTTTGTTTGTTTTGAACTTTTAGCTTGACTTTCTGTTAGAATTATATTTATGATTAATATTTTTTTCTACCCTTTATAAATGCAATATATGCTGGGCTGGTTTTAGAACGAGTTTGTGAATCTAGGTTTTTCTTCATTTCTTATCTAATAATACCACTTCATTAACTGACTGTAAAATTTACCAATTAAATAATTCTACCAACTAAATTTCAGGTGCATAAATAATCTAACCTGAATCCAAAACTTGACCTATTCTTATTATTTATTATCATTATTGCTGTTTTTAATTTTTTTGCTAAAACCAAAATTATTTCATTTTAGGTTAATTATATATATAACTACATGAGATTCTGAGGGTTTGATAATAATGGTTCATATACCCTTTCACCTCTTGTTCAAAAATCATAAAGTCTGTGTCTGACTCACTATTTTTATAATCCTCTATGTATGTTTGTAAGATGTTCCTAAATGTAAATTGTTTCATAATGATTATATTAAATCTCATAAAGCTCCAGACACAGTGATGGCAAAGTGATGCACTATATAACCAAAAGTATTCACTCGTCTCCCTTCACCCACATATGAACTTCAGTAATATCCTATTTATAATGCACAGGGGTCAATATGATGTTGATCCACCATTTGCAGCAATAAGAGCTTCAACTCTTCTGGGAAGTCTTTCCACAGGTTTAGGAGTGTTTATAGGTATTTTTGACCATTCTTCCAGACATTCATCTGTGAGGTCAGACACTGATGTTGGACAGAAGGCCTGGCTCACAGTCTCCACTCTGATTCATCCCAAAGGTGTTCTGTCGGTTCGAGGTCAGGACTCTGGAAGGAGGCTGTCCTCACACTGTTCCCACAAAGTTGGGAGCAGGAAATTGTCCAAAATGTCTCTGGCCGCTGAAGCAATTAAGAGTTCCTTTCACTGGAACTAAGCAGCTGAGCCCAACTCCTGAAAAACAGCCCCACACCATGATTCTCCCTCCACCAAACTTTACATTTGGCACAGTGCAGTCAGACAAGTACCGTTCTCCTGGCAGCAGCCAAACCCAGACTCATCCATCGGATTATCAGACAGAGAAGTGTGATTCGTCCCTCAAGAGAACATGTCTTCACTGCTCTAGAGTCCAGTGGTGGTGTGCTTTACTCCACTGCATCCAACACTTTGCACTCAGTGATGTAAGGCTGGGATGCAGCTGCTCAGCCATGGAAACCCTGTCCATGAAGCTCTCTAAGCTGTTCTTGAGCTAATCTGAAGGCCACATGACATTTGGAGGTCTGTGTAGTTATTGACTCTGTAGAATGTTGGTGACCTCTGTGCTCTATGAGCCTCAGCATCCACTGAGCCCACTCTGTGGTTTTAGGTGGCCTAACACTTCATGGCTGAGTTTCTGTTGTTCCGAATTACTTCCACTTTGTTATAATCTCACTAACAGCTGACTGTGGAGTATTTAGTATTTAGTAGTGAGGAAACTTCATGACTGGCTCCTGAGAGCGACCCATTCTTTCACAGATTTAGAAACAGTCTGCATGTCTAGGTGCTTTATTTTATACACCTGTGGCCATGGAAATAAATGAAACACCTGAACTCAGTGATTTGGGTGGGTTAGTGAATACTTTTGGCTATATAATGGACTTTGATAATATTGTGAATCTGGGTTTCAAAGCTCACCGTTTCTGCCAGCAGGTGTCACCTTCAGCTTGTGAAACGCTCCACGCATCAAACTGTGGCTCAGGCTGAAGTTCTTCATTCTCCTCCTGTGTGTGGAAGCATGTGGCTCATTAAGCTGCACATATGTAACACTCATAGCAACAGATGATGTTAATCAGATTCCCTTTTTCTTTTCCACGGTGCAGATGGATCTTTGTGTAGGGCGAAGAAAAAAAAGAAGATTGATACTGAGTTCGAACAGTGCGGAGTAATTTAGGTGGGTAAACAGGGAAGGAGGTGCTGACCGGCAGGATAAAGGAAGCGTCTGACTAATTTAAGCCATCTTTACTCCACCACAACCCGAAAGCCCTCTCAATACCTCTCCGGCCTCCGTGAAAGAGCACTTGAAGGGTTGAAAAACATTCCAGAGTGAGGAAGTACCTGGCGACCAAAAGATGCTTCAGTTTTAGAGCAAGAGCAGGAGGGAAAAGGTTGTTGTGGTGATAACAAAACCCTTCAGATCTTCAGCCGGGACAGTGGATCCTGTGGCTCTGGTTTAATCACCAGAGAGTCTCCTTGCAGCAGGAGTTTTACATTTTAACAGAAAGGATGTAGGGCAGCCCCTTCCCTGTGTTTGGTATCCAAACAAGGCCCGGTGCACAAACAAGGGATGGCGCTGAAACCCAGAGAGCCTGTCTCCTTTTGGTATGTTGCTCGTACATTCACAGGACAAATGCACACTTTATAATCCATCCTTGACTTCTGTTCAAATACTTCAGAGGAAAAGCCAGGTGCTTACACAACATTTGTCTCTGTCTGCTGATTTGGCAACTTCGAAACGTCTCGGTAGCAGAACAGGAAGAAACGAGGCTGTGCATGGATGAAAAAAAGTATGAAAGAAATGTTTTTTTTTAATGGAGATAAGGGTCATTCTTTACATGGCTTGCTACATGAGAAGAAGCTCATGAAACAGTCCGATTTGGGGATTTGAGATTTAGATAAAAATCAATTTTTTAAGTGTTTGGGCAAACCTTTCTTCATATATTTGAGTGAACGAACAAGGTCGCGTTAATGTTGATGCGTCACACTCAAAAGGCAAAATCCTCTGAGTTTAAGACCAATTAAAAATAAATACTGATGGTTGAGCATTGAAGCTATGGTTGAAATGGTAGGAAAGCAACTTAAAAAAGGCACATCTGGTAAGGTTTTTGTAGCATATTTACACCACAAAGATTAACTCTCAGACTGACTGGACTCTGAGAAGAAACCTGAGCTAAATGCTGTTTGTCACAGATGGAGCCGTAAAAAAAAGCATGAAGCATTTGTGAAGAATAATAACAGATATTTACTCAAATGATTCTGAAACCAACAAACAGATTGCTTTAAAGTCAAGGGTGACTAATTAAAGAAGGCACTGATTGATTAAAAAGGTTTTCATGATAAACCACACATGGCCAACATATGGCCTGAGGGCCAAAGGTGGTCCCTGGATGGTCTCCATCAGGTCTTGATGTTGTTGGATGAAAACAAAACAACTTTAAACTCAGTAGATGAGAACCAGCCTTTCATTAATGAAACTTCGGGTGGCTGAAAGCAAAGTCTATATTAAACATCTTAGACGCAGACGTTGAAACAGGTTTTAGCCTACAGGCCAAAACTTTTTCTTTGCCTGGTTAGTCAGTGTTTGTGGTTCCAGAGCCAGACTGAACATAAATGTTTAAAAAAGAAAAAAGAAACTCAGTTTTGCATATTTTTATCTGACATATATTTTATTTACGCAAAGTATGTCAGATATTCCAATAGTGTATCAGGGAGACATTGTTTTGACCAAGCATGCTAACGATCCTACAAGTTGTCCAAACAGGAAGTGGGAAAAAAAGTCTGGAAATATCGTCCAAGTTATGTGTCTGTCAGAATATTTTTTTCCAGTTAAACATGTGGTCTGTTGATTGCTTTACACAGCCTTTTGGAAACAAAATGTCCTAAACTTGTTAAAGCTACAAACAAAAATTGCCTTTTTTTATTATCAGCATGACTGACAGTAGTTTATAGCGCAGATATTTTGACGTAATATAACAGAGAAACTGCAGATGGAGGTAATAACATTAACAAAGTGCTATTTCAGTAATGTGACACTACAAAATTAAACCTAATAATGCAGATGGTGTCATTATAGCATCAACTATGTGCCCAAACCCATAACAAAAACAAAAAACACCAAGGAGGTATGGAGACATTTTACTGCAGCTATGTGTTGGAATATTTCCTTAATCTAACAAGGCTTTTGTTACATTAATTAGGGCTTTTGGCAAATTGAGCTGTAGAAAGTGGTATTTTTAGTCCATAAACACTGAACATTAAAGCAAAAGAGGCAAAGCTGTCATTGGACAAGTGAGGACACCATTGATGGAAAACAAAGTCTTTCTAAAAGATCATTTAAAGGACAGAGAGAGACAAAGTAGAGCTACTTGGAAACACAGCGCATTTTTAATTTATAGGGAGTAAAATGAGGCACATAAGACCATCCTGCCCACATGCATGAAAACACAGTGGAAGATCTATCATGCTGTGGAGTAACAGAAAAACCTAGATGTGTCAGATAAATTTAAAAATCAAGAAAAAATTGCCAAAAGTGATGTATGTGAGCAGCTGTTAGAAAACTTGGCGTGAGGCGGGAATCTTGGATCTTTTAAGTGCAATAAATCTCAAATAGATTACTCATCCAACAGCCACAAAGAGTGAATGAAAAAGATGAGCGTTTTCAACTGGCGGCCAACTAATCCAGACCTAAAACTTTTGATGTAACTTTAAATATCACTTGCAAACCTTTGGAGTGAGCTGAAATCTGTCGCTGCAGGTACAGAAAGGACTGTGAACCCTAGGAAACGTGAAGATTTAATGAGTGGCAGAAATAGCCAACATTTAATGCAGGATGCACAAAGATGGCTGCAAGTAATATTTGCAAATTGTTTGAAACTGAGGTATCTGTGGCACATGTTTTACCACGAGAAAGCTCTTTTTTATTGACAAAGTTCTTTAATTTTGAACATTTTATTAAACCATTGCAATAATCTGACAAGGATATGTTTATTTTTGGAAGATATTGTCAGATCTGTTCCTTGAATTCAAGCGTGGCAACAACTTAGATCAGCATTAAGTTACTGAGGCAACCCATCTCGCAGAAAGCTGTTTTATATCGCTGTGTCTAAAAATGTCACAAATTTTCCTTTATTGGCGTGTGTAGGTCGTGATTTTGAATGCTGGTAACAGACAAAGGGAACGAGCAAATGCCGGACTCGTCCAAGGGCAGCTGTAAAACACGTACATGTATTTTCACAGAGAACGCGGCGACGCCAGAAAAGAAAAGAAAAGGAAAAAAGTGATCTAATGAATCAATAAATGTGGAGTTATCAACAGAGGTGACGTAATGCGTATGCTAATGGAACATTCCTGGAGAGGGGGGGGCGGACCTGCGGAGGAGCGAACAGCTTCCGTTAGGTTCAACGGTCAGGTGTGCTCGCGGCCCCCCCGCTCGTCACCCGTGCAGATGGTACAGTCCACATGCAGTTCGGAGTTGTTGCTGAGGAGCTTACACTATTCAGCACCGCTCGAAGTGGCATGTTACCTACACTACGGGCACGGAGCAGGAGGCTGCGCTTCTTCTTCTGAAAAATGTTACCCTCTTCCCAGCAGAGACACCGGCTCGGACAGCAGAGCAGGGTCGCGATCTACCACGTACTGTGCATTGTTTCAGGTGAGTCCTGATAGTTTTTTGTTTGTTTGTTTGCTTGTTTGTGTCATCAGCGTTGCACAGAAGTTTTTGTGACTGTCTGTGCCTCGCGCATCCTCAACGAACGGGTTAGCGCAACTAGCTAGCGCTTTGAAGGAGAGTATTTATTTATTTATTTATTTATTTTATTTTTAAATCCAAGTTGTGTTTTTTGTTTCTTTTTTTATTTAAGTTTAACCGGTGACGCTTAAAGGCTGAAAACTTGGCCGCAAGTTGGCGTCGAGCAGCCCGGGCAGCAGAGGCGGTTAGCTTCGCCGAAGGTGCGACGTCCCGCGGCTGCCATAGAAACAGCCCGGCACGAGCGCCGGCGGAGATTTTAAAGTAAACTATACGGCGGCGTCTCATTCACAGGCAGCCATATTAGCTCCGCGAACAAGCAGCGCGATGCTGTGCTGCCACCTGCTTCAAGTAAAGTGTTTGAGAAGTTGAGCGGCCAGCCTCCCTCCCTCCGTTCCTCCCTCCGTCCCCCCAGCGCGTTGGGGAGGGTCAGCCCGCCGTGGAGCCGCGGCTCATTACGGGACGATCACAGACCCCGGCTGTCCTCTCACTCCACCCAGAAACACGCCAACTTTGTCCGTCTCCTTTCAGTCGAACCATGCTTGGGCAAGAAAAGAAAAGCGTGGCGAAATAAACAAAAGTAAGATGAGTCTTAATTGTCCTGTTTTATAAAAAAAAAAAGGTAAGCTCTGTCAGTAGATGAACCCCACCACCAAGCAAACAAGAGGTGACTGTCTCCCCACAAATGTTTGATGCTGCAGAGGGCCTCTCTGGCAATTACCAGGACTGTGTTCGCTGACAACAGGCTTTTGTCTGCTGCTCTTGGACAAAACTTTCAATTTCAGACTCTCAGCACAACCCGGGTAGGAGGCATCAGAAGAGTTGCCCATATATTGTTTGCCTTACTGTTCGAAGGTCCCAAAGCAGGAGCACCCTGGGAATGGTTCTCCTCCAAAAGGTTTTTGTATCTCGTCACACCAAAACACGAGGCTTGATCAGGAATGGTGTGATGTGACTTTTGGTAGTGGTGCGTCACGCAGTGTAGACAGTTTACAAAAAAAATAAAAACTTTAAATATAAAAAAGGAGATAAATTAGCCCTCTCTTTGGAGCTCTGGAGTAGAAACATCATCTGAACGTGAAACGGGTCACAGGAAGTTGGACTTCACGTGTCACTTTGATCGTTTTTAACAATTGCGATTCAAGTTTCACGAGGTTTGTTCCCAGAATATGCAGCTGAGAGTCAACGGTGTCCACGATTGTCCTAAAGTTTCAAACCATAAGCGTGATTGTCTTCTTTGTCCCAGTGTGTCTCACTTCGATAAGGCTAATGGTTTTCTCTCAAATCACCCAGAGTCCAAAGAGCGCACGTCCAAGCTTCCATAAACCTCATTTATATTTTAGCTCAACATATTCTCTTTAGGACCAGAAGTGAAGGGTCTTTTTAACTTATCATTACACAAAGTAAAACTTAAGTTCTGTTTCTAATTTTTTTGTTGTTGTTGTTGTTATTGAATGTCAGAAAACCCTTAAAACTAAAGATGACAAAGCCCTAAGGCAGCACAAACGCCTTTTTCTTCTTACATTTTATGTTCTTGTTGTCTACATTATGTTCCTTGCCCTCAGGGAGGTCCTATAAATTGGTTCTTTATTACTTAGTTTATGCAAAAACCTAAAATGTAACACATGAAGATGTTTGGTATTTTAATGGAAACGATCAAACATTCATAAGCCAAGTTACATTTCATAACCGTGAAATCTTGTAATAAAACTATACTCGAGTTAAAGTGCAGCTGACGCTATGCAGTAATTTTAGCTGTATTTGAAGGTGCAGCTGGTTAACTGTGACACTGCTTAGTTAAAAACTGTGAAATGCAAAAATGTATTGAGTCACAGTATTGGTCCGTCTTTGGATTTGATCAAATATGAACACTATATAATATGATATTTTAAAGCTCCAGTTCTTCTCTTAGCGTTTAGATCAGGGGTGTCAAACTCCATTCCTCGGGTGGCCACTCTCCTGCATGTTTTAGACGTGTTCTTGCTTTAAAACACCTGGTTTAAATGGATGACTTGTTGCCATGCTCCTGGAGAACTGATTAAACCGTTTGAATCAGGTGTGTTGGAGCAGAAAAACCTAAAACCTCCAGGACAGCGGCCCTCGAGGCCTAGAGTTTGATACCTCTGGTTTAGACCAGTGGCGTCCAATCCTGGTCCTGGAGGACCACTAACCTGCAGGTTTTAGATGTTTCCCTGCTCTTCAGCAGGTCTTCAAGTTCTGCAGAAGCCTGTTAATCAGTCAGTCATTCAAACCAGGTGTGTCAGAGCAGAGAAACACCTAAAACCTCCAGGACAGCGGCCCTCGAGGCCTAGAGTTTGATACCTCTGGTTTAGACCAGTGGCGTCCAATCCTGGTCCTGGAGGACCACTAACCTGCAGGTTTTAGATGTTTCCCTGCTCTTCAGCAGGTCTTCAAGTTCTGCAGAAGCCTGTTAATCAGTCAGTCATTCAAACCAGGTGTGTCAGAGCAGAGAAACACCTAAAACCTCCAGGACAGCGGCCCTCGAGGCCTAGAGTTTGATACCTCTGGTTTAGACCAGTGGCGTCCAATCCTGGTCCTGGAGGACCACTAACCTGCAGGTTTTAGATGTTTCCCTGCTCTTCAGCAGGTCTTCAAGTTCTGCAGAAGCCTGTTAATCAGTCAGTCATTCAAACCAGGTGTGTCAGAGCAGAGAAACACCTAAAACCTGCAGGATAGTGGCCCTCCAGGACCAGGATTGGACACCACTGGTTTAGAGAAGTCAAACAACTAAAGTTTGGTTACTTCAGAGTTTTGGGAACGTCTGTGAGCAAGAAAAACCTTTTTTTCAGCTGGAGCCTTTAGTCTTCAGGTCGCTCTTTACTGGTTGTCTGGAAACTTAAAACACTGCCTGGGTATTGATTGGACGCTTTCCTGCGGACCAAGTCGCCGTCTTCCTCAGGGGTTTGTTTCCAGTCAGCAACCACCACTGTACTTTTTTACAACCTCATAAAACACAGCTTGAACATCTGACAACATCGTGCAGCCTGGTTCATTTGCTCAGAACAAATAAAAGGAAATGCAGCTGATGTGCCTTTTTCTGATAAGACGCGTTTTGATTTTAAATCTTTTGATGGATGGTGAATCATCTGCAGAACACGAGGTCTAAGTTGATTCACCAGTGACGGTCAGTTTGACAAACCAGAAGCCTAAAAATGATTTTATGACGAGATGAAATCCAACTTTTTGAAGACATTGTTCAGTCCTTTTACCATGCTTCTGTCGCAGCCAACTCTGCCAGTCCTAACCTAACTGTGTTACCACTTCTGCTCAGATTTTTTTCCTTTGAGCGTGACAATCTGCCCTTTAGCAAGATCCACACATTACTGCATTTACCACCACGAGTGATTCACTAAAGGTATTATTAGCTAAAGTGAGAACAAGCGCCAGAGTAATCCCCAGGAGCAAAGTGTTCTTATTGGCAGAATAAGTAAAATCTGTTTTCTACTGTGGCAAAGAGACACATTGTGTTGAGTTTGGAAACTGTAGCAGGCATGTCTATAAAAGTTTCTCTATTTATTTTTTTTAGTTTATAATAAGGATTCCCTTTAGTCTCTGGGGCATATGAAGCAGAAATCATCAGTTCTACGCAGCACATAACATAAGATTAGTTCTATATTGCTCTTATTTTTATCTGTGTTTTTACGGAGTTGGGGAAAACACAGGCACAGTTATGCAAGGTTGTCATCACGTCACCAATAAAAATTTAATTCGGCTGCTCTACTCGTCCATTTCATATTCAGTGCAGGGGAAATGCACCTTTTTTTTTTTACTTCCACTGTTCTGTTTTTCACATCTATTCCTGTCGTTCAGAAAGGCACCGAATCAGCTTTTTACTCAAGAAAGTGGATTATTTAATCTGTGTTGTGCTCTATGTGCTGTATTTCTATACATCCATCCATTAGCCGTACCTGCTTTATTCTGTTAGTGTGTGTGTGTGCGTTTCTGTCCCAGCTGGCAAAGAACAAGATGCATTATAGACAAGTTGCCAGTCCATCACAGTGTGGTGTTTAAAAAAAAATCACTCCTAAACTCCCTAATGTATTTACAGTACTCCTGAAAAGGCTTATCAAACCTGCTTATATATTTTTTTTTTCACAGCTGCTGGAGTCCTTTTGAGTCAGTTTGGTATTTCTCATCCCTTGATTTAGCTTCGATGCTTTACTACAGTTCATGTTGAAAGTACTCATGTCAGTAATGTCCTCTCTTGAGGGTTAGTTATCTCTTCTTCTTTTTTTTACTTCAAATGCAAGTACTGTACAGTCTCATTAATGTTTTTGGTGTATTAAGCTGGATTTGGAATCAGTGACTTCACACAGGAAAACAAAAAGTCTTGCTAACATTTGACTTGACTGCAAAGTGAAGTTGTTTAATTGGCTCTCAGTCTGATGTCAAATTACACTTCAGAAGTTCTGGGTTTACGCTGCAGCTGTGACCGGAGAACCTGAGGCTGTCCTTCATGTAGGTCGTGGTCAGTTTAGTATGATGTGTTTCGATGTCAGGTGGAGTAAAACACAGGTCTTCAGTTCAGTTCAGATAAGCAAAAAATGGAAAATTCATAAAGGAACAAACAAACAGACTAGTCCGTTTATACGTTTCTCGTTAGATACGGTACTGTGCAGAAGTTTTAGGCAGTTATGAAAAGAAAATGTAACCGTAGCTTTCACAAATATGACTTATAAAGGTTTTTATTTTCTATAGATATCTTTACAAAGAAACCAACCATCAGAATCGGCATCCATCATCAAACATACTGTGCAAAGTAGAGTACATAGTTGAGGAGAAATGGCAAGAAAGAAACCACAAATAAAACAAAACAGTTCTGTGACTCTTTGAAGAAAATCTTCATACACTAATTTACAACAGACTCCGGCAGGAAAATGATTCCCATTTTCCCGACATTTCCACGTACGTTCCTGTTCAAACACAGAGGACCTACAGCTGTGATGGACTCACCTGTGTTCAAACTAAAATCCTCTGGAGAACAAAGGAAAGTTGTGGCTTGACTTTTTGTTCTCTTGCTCCAAACTTTTGTTTGGGGTGTTTGTCCTGCTGCAGATGAGATTTGGGGCCAACCCCGACACCTGCCCGATGTTGTTGTGCGGTAAATGAGAATCTGTTTGTGTCGCTCAGCGTTGAGGAAGCCATCGACCCAACTCCAGCAAACAAACTCCCCCCTGCTACAGTCATTGTACAGTTTTTCACTTATTAGTCCACAGCGCTGGCTGGCATTTCGCTTCTTGTGCGTGTTTGTGTCCACATTGGAGGTTTGACTTTTTAGCTACAGTTTTTTGTTTATTTTTCTCTATGAAGACCACTTCTGAGCTGGTAGATGGGCGTACCTGGACCCAACGGGTTTCTGACACTTCTCAACAGACGCTCTGCTGGACATCCTCCAGTTTTAAAAGGACATGCGTACAATGTGTCTCTCATTTGCCACACTAAGTTTCCTTGGCCGACTGCTGTCTCTGCATTCCTCAATGTTTCCTGTTGTTTTTGTGCTGCTTTTAAAAGCTCCCGAGGAGCACATCTGCCTGCTTTAAGTCTCCGTCTGGCTCAGAACTTGCTGATGCAGTTTAACCACGTCGTGTCTCGATGCTGTGTTAATTCTTACTGTAGCGTTTGACCTTTGACCTGAAACCATCTTCCACAACCTCACCTTGGTATTGACTTTGTGCAAGTGGGCCTAAAAGAACTGATACAGTTTTCCAAGCAAAGGGCCGTCACATCCTTTAGCTTTTTTCCTCTTAGCTCCATTTGCATCGTTAATTAAAAGAAACTAAGCAGTGAAGTTAATCTTTTCACAGTGCTGTGCTGTGAACTATTTCCACTAGCTTGTACTCCTGAAGTGGGGTCTGTCTGCTCATCCTCCCAGCTCCTTCTGCTGAACCCTGCTGTTTTCCTCTGATGGGCTGGCCCATCCTTTCTAACAGTAAAGTCCCCCTGCTCTCCACCGAGGGATCTCTACGCGGAGCAGGTGTGTTCCTGCAGCCGTTCCCATTCCTGAGAAAACTCTGCAGCTCTGCTCCGAGCGTCTGTACCACAACGATCACCTGCCCCGCTTTTCTTTTTTTAATGTTTTTTTTTTTTCTGTGAGGGTGAACTTCCCAACAAACTCATTCATGTTTGGAAAATAATTATATATTTTAAAATAGGAAGTTTTGTCAGTTTGTTTTTTAGTATCACATCCTACTCACCACTGAGCTACACGAATAGCAACAATCATTCAGTGAAAATGCAACGTTTTGAAGAATGTTTATCTGAGACATATCAGTCACGACTGGTTATAGGTTTTACATCGAGGACAAGTTTAATTAAGTACATGATTTAATTTATATTAACCAAAAGCTGGGATCAACAAATAAGAGTAGCGTTTAAACTTTGCTGCTCCACATGTTAGTTTCCTTCCGCTGGTAAACCAGGCGGATAATTTCCAAACAGAACTGCTTCTCTGTAAGTCTTAATGAGGCAACGCCATAGACACACGTTCTTAGCATAACGTAAAACAGCATTAGAAATACTGTGGTTGCTAATTTAAATTGTGTCTGAGCAAAATTGCTCTCAAGTGGCTTTTAAAGTCTATTTGATAGGTTCAGAAAGGTGAAGGTGACAGTCCTGTCCTGCTGGATTCCCTCTTTTCCACGATGACTCTCTTTAAGTTTGTCTGCATTGCCAGATTATTATCCTTATAAAGAGGTAAAAACATGTGTAAGAAAACAGTGGATTATAGTTTGTAGTCACAAAGGGAAAACCTTCAAAGCAATCATAAAAAAAGAAACTTCAACTATCAGTCAGCATCACTTCAGAAGGGTGCCCTGACACGTCCTGCTGTGGGACACTGGAGGGGGGGAGAAGTCTCTTTACGTATCTGTGTGGCAGATGTCTGTAATGAAGTGACAGTTTATTAACACACCCTCATCCGCAGCGTCTGCGCCAGCTGTTCACACGGCTTCAGATGGCAGGATTTCTACCAAGAAAATACTAAAGACCCTCAAGTCAAGGAAAGACCAAAGTTGGTGAAAAATCCTTCACATAGTCGGTGTTTTCGGTAAAGCCTTCTAAAATGCAACAAAAACCTAAAGCACTAATTTGCACTTTTATTTGAGATTTTTGGTACGGATCTAAAAGCAGCTATTTCAGTGTGTTCATTATTTCCAGCTCTTCATGCAGTAATATATTCATACATTGGAAGAAAGGCTTGTGCATTCTTTTACTACATTTAGTTTTTTAACTATTTGGCAGCTAAATACCAGATATTGCAGTTTTGCAGTATCTTTATTAATTTTTTTTAATTCAACATTTCAGCTGGTCAACACCGGTCACTGTCTGATTCTCACCTTGAGGAGACATTTGTTTTCAACGAAAGCTTCTGACTGCAGCTAGACAAGAATACGCTTTCAGCCACATTACTGTAAACTGTGCAGAATAAAGCCATCGCCGCTGTAACGACGGAAGGCAAAAGCCAAATCTACCGAAGCAAGAATGTCACTTCACATTTATTTCCTCCGTAACCTTTTAAGACGGTGCAGCGGACAACAGACAGGAGGTTGAACAGTAAAAGGAAATTACACAAGATAAAACCAGGGTGAAAGTTGCCATTAGGCTGTCCCTTTAAAATAAAAAAGCGGTGCCGCGGAGGCGTCAAGTCACGCCATTTTTGAGTGAGCAGAGCCGACTTGTTGGGAATCTTTGATGCACCGTGATGATCCTGGAAATCTAACATTAACATTTATATTTATCCTTGTGTTTCCAATGAACACCTTTTCTAGATCAGGTTTTTGTTCTGTGATACAACATCAATTTAAAAAAACAAAATCTGTAATGTTGTATCGTTATCTAAGAAATGAAGATGGAAAGTTTATTAGAAGCCCTAAAATTATGCAGGAATAAGACAAAATAGCTTGATATGTTTAAGCAGGCAATATTTTCATATACTGGATTATAACTGGAAGGTTTAAAGGTTTCCAAAAAAGAATAACGCCCAATTCTACTCTGGGAAATTATATATTTGTCCCTTTTTTGGATAAAACACAAAAAAATCTTAAGTATTTCCAAGTTGTATTAATAAATCCTTATAACATTTTTAAGAAGAAATTGGCAGAGAATCACTGTCTTTCATTCCATAAACAATCTTTATGTGATTCATTGTTTAATATAAGCCGAGGAATTCACCTGATTTATAACCAAACATGAACATTTAATGGTTTGTGAAACTGTAAAAAAAAAAAAAAACAAGGACAAATCCGTGTTTGGTTCTTATTGTTTTTAACACTTGCACTTCATACTCGTGCAGCAGGAAGATTTCCATACACAGCGCCAATATTTGAGGACGCGGCCCTCTCAGAACGAGATTGGTCGGGGACAGAGTTGTTTTTTGGCAAAACAACAATAGAATATTTGGAGCTGGTTGCCAAGCAGTGCAACAGATTTTGTGATATCTTTCTTCTGGCAGCTTGTTGCAATTAGTTATCTTGTTAAGGGTTTTGGCAGTAGAGTAGTGTTGTGTTACTGTACTTTTTTTTTTTGAAGTTCATAGCACACTTCCCGTGTCTTCGTGGACTAAAATCCTGGTGCTGTTTGCTTCCTCCTGTGTCTCATACACACTCTTGACTGTCTTCGCTCCTAGCCTTCCTTTTTTTTCTCTCAACAGTGTTGTCATTTTATGAGCATAACGCTCCCCTTCTCTTTTTTTTAAAGCGTTTGCAGTATGTTCTTATCTCTTGGACCTTCCTCTGTACTGCGTTTAGCTCCTGCCTTCAAGTCGTGCTGCAGTTCTGACAGGTGCAGGTGACAGAGTGCACGAGTTGGTTATATTTGAACAAAAGACGTACACACAGTCTGATTATAATTCCTGAATTCAGGTCAGTAGGAGGGAGGCTTTTTTCATGATTGGGAACACTAAGTCTCTCTGTAAGCTGCGTGTTTGTTCAAGGCCCCAAAGCCTGCGTTTGTGGTATAAAGTTAGAATCCCAATCTGATGCCAAAAGATGGGAGATGGGACAGATATGAAATGGTTCCTTTAAACTACTGACATCCCCGAAACTGTTTTCTTTCTGATGCTGCCTTTGATACTTTTGACTGTAACTGAAGGACTAATCTGTCATTTTAACAGAAAATGTATCAGCTTGTCACCATTTTGATGAAAAAGCTGTTTTCAGCCAGAACATTTGATTGGTTTTCTTATAAATAAGGTAATCAGCTGAGTTCCTCTTCCTAATTTTCCCGTTAAATATTGTTTTTAGTCGTAAAGAAGGTAAACTCTGAGCTGAAGTGGTTGATCACTCCAGATGGCACGCAGCTCTGTGTAAAAGCCACGCTCTTTTACTACGAAACCATTTTGTTGTGGAACTTGCATGAGGTTTCTTATTGTCTCGCTGAAATAGGGATCGCAGTGTGTATTGTTCCTGAACCTGTCCTGTTAATGGTCCACTCCCAATCACATGTTTTACCTCCATGCTGTGATGCAGCCCTGCAGCCTCACAGTTGATGGCTGATAAGTTGGATAATCCCCTTTCTATTTCTTAGAAGTCCGTTGATGTCTTTATTTTTATTTTCACACAACAATCCAACTTAGAAATTCATAAACATAAAGGTAGAGGTGGGTGGGACGGCACAAATAATATATCACTAAAACAATGATTTTATCTCAATTTTTATATTACATATATAAAACCGTGCAACCAAACTACTCTTCTAATTAAAAACGTAGGCCTATAAGGAGTAATGTATATAAATTTATAAGAAAGCATTTAGACCAGATAACATTCCTGAACACATTTTCTTTGTGAAATATTCCAGCTTGTGCCAAGGGCAGCATGCTTAAGACTTGAAGCACACTCAGTGTCAGACAGTGTTGCCTACATCAAATATTTCATTTTAATTTAAAAGGTAAACAGCAACACTTGGGTAAAGTGCACTCTTGCTGCATAAAAGCTTGTTGATGAAGCTCGCAAATCGGTCTGCTCCCTTCGCTTGTATTTGAGGTGGCACTCAGTATATATTTAGCTCTTAATGAACAGAAAACACATAATGAAACAAAATCGCAACATGGAAAAGTCAGTTTCAAACAATGAGGCTTGTTTTAAAAGTTCAAAATATATGAAGTAATGCTTTTCTGTGACGTATTTAATGTGAGTTTAGGTACAATACAGGGTGAAGGACTGGGAGATAAAGTTAGGCCAGACTGAGATGGTTTGAACATGTGCAGAGAAGGGACAGTGGGTATATTGGTAGAAGGATGTTAGAGACGCAGCTGCCAGGAAAAAGACAGAGAGGAGATATATGGATGCAGTTAGAGAGGACATGGAGGTAGTTGGACAGAGGACAGAGTTAGATGGTGGTGACCCCTGAAAAGAGAACA
The DNA here is from genome assembly GCF_001649575.2 of Kryptolebias marmoratus. NCBI lineage: Eukaryota > Metazoa > Chordata > Actinopteri > Cyprinodontiformes > Rivulidae > Kryptolebias > Kryptolebias marmoratus. The sequence goes on from NC_051442.1 coordinate 15,813,455, forward strand.
GCTAAAAGAAAAAGAAGATTTAACACAACTTTAGTATTCCTCCTAAGGTAAAACACTAAATAGCTTTTTTTTTTTAAAGGGGGGGGTTAACTTTAAAATGTAACTAGAGTTTACCTTCAAAGTGGCAGATTATTAAAAAAAAGCAGCAATCCCTGAATCCCTTATTTTGTAGTTTTAATGGGAATCATATCTTCTACGAGGTAAAAGCTGTCTGCTGCAATGACTTCTTTCCACCCCTTGCTGGTCTTCTGCCTTCATCACGTTTCTGTTAAAGGAGGTCTGTTTTGGTCTGAAGTTACCTGCTACCTCTTCTGGCTGTGGTGAACAGTGATGCCATCCAGACGTGTCTGTTTGTGCCTTCTCATTTGGGGAAAAGCCAAGCCAGTTCCACATAAGAGAGGAGGACTTCTTTTTAGGGACTAACTTCTCAGTTTTGTTTTTTATTTTCAGCTTCAGCATGGCTTGTCGTTTGCTATGATTGCTTGATTGTCGTTTCTCTAGGGAGGGAATTAAGTGGACCAGCAGGTAATGTGATTTGAGCAAGGAAAGTATTGATGCATCAGTGCAAAGCATAAAACAATAAGTGGAATGTGACCAATAAACGACCCTATGATCTCCGCTTTGGCAGATAGTCAACACTTTCTAATCCTGCCTGATCTAATATTGTCTTATCACCCACTCCTACGTAGAGTGGATTAGATTTATCAAATGTTTTATGTTTTTCATCAGTGAAAACTGATATTCGTGGTACTTTCTGTAACTAAAAAGTGTCTAATAATAAAGTAATTGTTGTAGTAAAAACCAAAAGTTTAATTTCTTCAATGTTCAAGGATAAAATTTGTCTGTCTTGATGATTTCAGACTAGTTTATTTTCTGTATTATCCACATGGTGATTGTGATTTGTCTTTGGCAGGTGCGTGGTGCAGTCAGGTGGTGGTGCCTAAGAGGGTGAGTGCTGTGCTTGGGAAGAACGTGACGCTGGAGTGCAGGGTGGAGGTTGGCTCCAACCTCACGCTCACTCAGAGTTCCTGGGAGCGCCGGCTGCCGTCTGGCTCCGTCGCCGTGGCAGTGTATAACCCAGAGTTCGGCACTTTCATCCCACCGGAGTACATCAATCGCTTGCATTTCCGCTCGCCCTCCTCTCACGATGCCACCATAGTGCTGGGAAATGTGGGCTTCTCGGACGTGGGGAGCTACACCTGTAAGGTGGCCACGTTCCCCCTGGGAAACACTCAGGCCTCCACCACTGTCAACGTTCTCGGTAAGCAGGTTTATATTTTCTGCTGCGCCACAAGTCTGCTTCAGTTTCTCTGTGAATCATGTTCAGCAAGGCAGAAACAGTTCGTACTGTATTTCATTAAATGTGAGTTTATATTGAAAATATTTTTTGTTTGGCATGTTTATTATTTGAAGAAAAAACCTGTCAGTGTGCCGCCCATATTGTTTTGGCCTTTTCGTATGAACGCGCACATACACCGACATGATTACATTTCTCCATAAATGACTGGTTTTGAATTGAACGTTTCAGAGCAAATGAGAAGCATCACAAATCATCAGTTTAGTCAGGGTCTGCGGCCAATCCTGAATCGTTTGCTCAGTTTGTGTGCAACAACAGTTTCCACTGCTGTGTTTTCAATTTTGCTGAGGGGGATTACCCATTTTCCTTTTGGGCCAGAAGTTGTCAGTACACACCCAGGAACACAGTGTGTGGAACCACTCAGTCTGTTTTCACAGAGGGGATCATAAGGATGGCTGGAGCTTCTAATGATGTGTTGAACTGGGGTGTGGTAGAAAGCCAAAAATTATTTTAAAAAACATTTATTTTGGAACACAGAATAATGTGGAAATCTGTTTTTTTCTTGATGTGTTTTTGCTTGAACGCAGTGGAGCCAAAAGTCTACATCTCTGCTGGTTCAACTGCTCTGATCGACGGCGGTAATGAGACCGTGGTGGCCACCTGCATCGCAGAGCGAGCTCGGCCCCCGGCTGAAGTGTCCTGGGAGTCCAACCTGTTTGGCCAATCAGAGGTGCAGCTGTTTGACGACGTCAACGGCACCACCAGCACCCAGGTCCGCTACATCTGGCAGCCCACGCGTCACGTCCAGGGCCAAGAACTCACCTGTGTGGTCCGCCACCCCGCTCTGCAGAGCGACTTCAGGATCCCCTACCAGCTCAACGTGCAGTGTGGGTACAGACAACTGAACTCAGCCTCAACTGAAGGCAGCTTTATAGGAAAATGGTTTTACATAATTAAGCTGAGACACTTCTACAGTCTACGTTTGTGTGTTTCTTACAAGTATAGACTATTTTCTCTTTCAAAAAAAAAATAATTTTTTGTAACCTCCTTTGAATGTCTGCATACTCACCTAGGCTTTCACAAAAAAAAACACACTTCTTGTTTCTGCGATTGTCCTGCGTACAATCTCTCAAAACTAGTACTTTTATGTAAAGTAAGGCATTTTTTAGCAAAAACAGTTTGAAAAAGACCAATGATTATTCAGATATCTTTAAATACAGCACAGTATAATAAAAACACAATAACCCAAACAAGGTCTTGGGTCATTTTGTTTCTACCAGCATTATTAATCATCATAATGTGTCATTTTTAACATTAATTGTGAAACCTCATTTAGGTCAGAATGGCCTTCAGCACTTCAGGATTTACATGTTTAGTCATGTTTGTGTGTTTCTAAACGTTTCAAAGCCTTAAATCAGTTGGTTGCTTCCTGTTTGTTTGTTTTTTCCTCCCTGCAGTTGCTCCTGATATCTCAGTCGTGGGGTATGACGGAAACTGGTATGTGGGCCGTGAAAACGTTCAAATGACGTGCAAAGCCAACGCAAACCCACCGGCCCATCACTTCAGGTGGATCAGGTGGGTGCGCCTTTCTGTCTTATATAAAAGTTGGATGTAATCAACACAACAGAGAGAATGGTGCAGGAGCTGATTAGGGCTTGTTAAAGCCTTTCAAGCCACAGATTCCTTCTTTTAAATTATAAACTTAGTTGTCTAATTAGGATCTTAGTAATGTAAGATTTTAGATTAATTTAAAGACGTTAAATGTGGTGTCTTTTTCTTTAAATGCAGTTTTTTTTTTTTCCTGGTATTTTCCTGGTTTATTCCTGTTGTACTGGGTTTTTAGAGGTTTTGGAGGACTGAAACCTTAGAACAAAGGGTGTAAAATTTAGCCAGTCACAGCAGACTGAAATTGCAAAGGTAAAGCAATATTTCATTTTCAATTTTCCAGTGCGCCTTGACATTTGCAGAAAAAATTAGTTTGACTTGACCATAAAACTTTAACACTTGTAAAGCCCACCGTGTCCCGCAGCTGTCCAAGAAGAGCTGCAGTGATGAACTACAGCTCATCTGTTTTTGTTTTAAGGCAGGAATCAACAGATAAACCTGCAAAAGATACTGAAATGACAATAAAGTCAGAACATTAGCTGTGAATCCAAGTGAACTTCACAATTTAGTTTGATTACATTTATCCAGTAAATATTAGGCTAGATCTCAAAGTGTAGCATCCTCTAAATGTTGTAACATACAGCCCATTTTTCTAGTGATAAAAGGATATTTCTAAATAAGATGTTTTAATTTAGTGCTTTGAAAATTCAGGTATTTATCTGTAATATTTTCCTTTCAGTTCCATTGTCTGAGTGACTTACCTCAGCAGTTAAAACACATTTTGGAGGAACATTTACTCAAAAGGAAGTGTGTAGAGCAGTGTATCCTCAGGTACGCAGGCTGTACTGTTATTTCCAGTCTTAGAAATCCTTCTGAATGTACTTCCTGATGTTCATCCTGTTCTGTAATGAGTACCAGGTGCTCCTCACTGACCTGCAGGATTCTCTTCAAACAGCAGAATTTACAGCATGTGACCCTGTGCGAATAAAGCTGATACTTAGAGGGCTAAATAATAATAATTCACTATTTATCATTTGCAGGACAGGCTGTTGAAAATATTGAGATAAAACAGAATACTGTACTGCTTTTTCTGTGTGCTGATACATATTATTACTGCCTTTTAATGAGAACCTGCTTCGTAATATTAATTTTGCAATCAGAGTTTTTGGATTCTGTGAGGCGGATTTCTCAAACTGCATGTTTTTATTCATTACATTCACATTTGAATTAATTCATATTTGGTACCACTGATGTTAGCGTGATGCTGGAGCTACATAATGTTGCACTTCTCCTTTTCTGTCTTTTTACAGCATGACTTTATTTTAGTTTATTTTTTATCAGCATCTGGACGTAGGTTCACATGCTCTTTGTGCACTTACATTTAAACGCTGCAGTTGAAACATGATAAAGAATAGTTTACGATTATTTTATTTTTTTGTAGGCTGCAAGTTCTCAATTATCTACTTAAAAATGTATTTAATATTTTCATACATGTATCATACATGTGATCACACTCCATCAACAGAAGTCCAGCTATGGCATCAAATCTGCCCACGCACAGCCTCTCCAGCGTTTATGAAGGTGTCGAATTGTTTTAGGTTCTAATTATTGCATAAACACTTAACAGATTGCTTTTTTTAAGGCCTGTACTCAAACACTTTGACTCAGTCTGCAGGGAAAGGAAGGACAAGGTTAAGGTTCTGGGTTTACAAACAGAAGCTGCTGAGTAAAACGTTTCAGTTTTTGAGTTTAGGATCACTTAAAATAAAAAACAGAAGCTTCACAACTAAAGACACATGTTAGCTGTCCTCTTCAGATATTAGAGTATTTTGTACCGTTGAAATAGTGTCTAGTTGTAATTTATCCTGGCTTTTACATTAAAATGTCCCTGATTGTCCTCTTCCTGACGTTTGTGTTTCTCAGGCTAGACAGCGAAATGCCAGAAGGGCTGGAAATAAGGAACAGCACGTTGCTCTTCCTGCGTCCGCTCCATCGCAACGACTCTGGCGTTTACAGGTGCGAGGTCGCCAACGACATCAACCTCCGCAGCCGGGACGTGCGCATTCTCATACAAGGTGAGCGGCGTTTATAGACAGGGACACGGCTGACTCTGCTTCGTAGTCTCTGAGGGAGCGTAGCGCAGCGCACGATGTACGTCATAGAGGGTATCTCTGCCTGTGACAGCGTCCTTCAAGCTGAAACGTGACACCGTATCACTGAATGTACCGACGGGCTTTCAAACAACGCTACAGTGTGTTGGAGCTGATCTTAGATTCAGTCCTAACTGCATGCTGATTAGTTCTGATGCACACGAGGTCTCCAGATGTTAAACAGGGAGTTCCTGGATCAAACATCTGCCAGTGTTTAAGTCCGCTGGCTTTTTGTCCTGCTGTCCTGGTGTTTAAATATGTCACATCTGTCTGATGGGAATGATGAGCATGCTCCTCTGGTTTCATAAAATCCTCCTTGCCTGTGGAAACCCTCTTCTTGAATGAAGTTCTGACTATTATAGGATTTTTTTTTTTTTTTTCTCCCCCTTCCCCACCCTTTTCATGTTCCTCCTTTTTGTCTTTTATTTCTGCATGTGTCATGCGGTAAGAGGCGAAAGCCTGCAGCCTCACTGAGAGATGATGTCCCAGATTCATGAAACATTAACTAGTCCTTTTCAACTCCTATTTATTATTTATCATCCATATTTCATTTTCCTTTGAGAGGGCCTGTACGTGTGTGCGCACATGCTCGCACATGTTGGTGTACTCTTTGTAGTATGTGTTGTTGTGGGTGTGCTCGTGTCAGTTCGCTGCCTCTGCACAAAGTTGTTCAATTTATACACTTGAAAACAACAAACCTCTGGGTTCATGTTTCAGATCTCGGCGCTGTGAATAGTTGCCTCACATCTTTGGCCTTTAAATGACGTTAAAGAATCAGAGCAGTTTTGCATCTGAGCTTTTCAGCCTCATTTTTTTTCCTCTATTTCTGTAGCTGCTTCTGATTTAAACCCTTATGGTTGTTTGAGGGTAAAACCACTAACCTACTTTGTTTTGGGGCTGGTTTTCTTCTGTGTAACAAAGTATGCACTAAATAAGATATAACATAAATATCCAGGTGCAAAGAACCTTTTATAGTTTTAAGAAACAAAGGAATAAAACATTTAGTCTTCAAGTTAAATCCTTTTTTTTTGTTTTTCCTTCATGTTGAACTCCATCCTCTGTGTGACTGCACACCCAACCTGCTGCCAGCAGTAATGATCGGAAATGTTTAGCTGTGCACCAATCACTGAGCTGGTGACCCGAATTGAGCTACTTTCAGTTTAACTAGTGATTGGCCAACCTGAATCTCCAAAATCCTGCTTAGTTGGTTATTTTGTGAACACACCTTTCATGTAGAAGTTGTCACTGATTTTGGAAACTCGCTTATTAAGTCAGGGGACAAACAGGAATTGTCAGAAGCTACCAAAACCAAAGCTATTTCTTCATGGCTGTTCATTTTTTTATTGCTCAGTAACATGAGCTGAGGTTTTACAATCTTCCACCATAACGGGAGACATATTTAAGTCCTGCTTTCTGTGTAAAACCTGCAAAAAAATAAAGGTTTATTCGCTGAATTTCATTCATTTAGTTACAATAAAATTAATGATTTTAAAATGTTGACAGTAAATTAAATGTTTTCTTTGGTTGCTTTCAAATACTTTGTCGGACACTTAATATTTGTTTTAAACTCAAAGTCTTGCAGGAAAAAATGATGTGGTGATGACGATGATCCAATTTCACATTTTGGGTTATACAAAAAAAAGAAAAAATAGTTAAACTTAGACAGGAGAGGTGCTGTAATTATTTTTCAGCTGGTTTGTATTTTTACAGAAACTTCTGCACAACAACCTGAAAGAGATTTGTTTCTAGATTTGTTGACAAAGAGAAAAAACTCTAACCTGGTGCTGCTTTAACTATCAGTATGAACACAGCCAGATGTTTTGTTGCACTACAAATTGAACAAAAATATATATTAGTTATAGCTCTTGGGGAGAAACTGGAATCAGAGCTGAACAGAACTCAGAACCGACCCAGAACTATGATTGGTTCTTCACTAAAGTTAACCTGCAGTGACACAAAGATTAAAACGGAGAGCAGGTGGAAAAGTCAACATGAAGCCATCAGGAGGGTCATGTGACCAACATTGTTGATCATGCACACATGCTGGTTTTATGATGATTTAGTGATGACATTTGGACATTTTTAAATTCTGAGTAAAGGTTGAGAAACAGCAGAAGAAAAATAGCTTTGGATGTGTGTGTGTGTGTGTGTAACATTTAATCCATCTACCTATGGCCCTGTGGAAATAGAAACATGATAAAAGTTGTAACCTTTAACTGTTGTTCAAATATAGACAAATTCAAGTTTTTAGACTTCTTTTTTAAACGCCTTGCCCCATTGTTCCTCAAAAATAGGTTAAAAAATGAAAGGTTTGTAGAGTATTTTAGAATTAGGGAATTCCCAGCTGGATGTCTTTGCACCAAATATTAGATTTTTCTTCTTCACACACTGATAGCTCCTCAGTCCTGAGGCCTCTGTGAGCAGGTACACCATAGTTTAGTTGATGTTTGTCTTCCTGTCCCTTCTTAGTGAAATGCTGATGTAGCTGTTCATCTTTCTCTCCCTTTCACTCTCCATCCCTCCCCCCTTCTCACCCTCCCTCCCCTCCATTAGATCCTCCCACCATGCCTTCCACCATTACCGCTCCTGTCCTAACTGGCTCCTCCACCTTTGTGGTTGAGAAGGGCCATGTCCTTCTGAGCGCCCCCACGCTCAAAGCCCTGCCCGAAAGTAATCTTGGCACCGTAGTGGGCGGGGCAGTGGGCGGGGCCTTATTCCTGCTTCTGGTCTTGACTGTGGTCGGAGTGTGTTACCTGCGGAAACAACAGGCCTTTCACGGCAGCTACTACGCCAAGCAGAACCTGGGTCCCAGCGAGCTCCAGAAGGCCCCCGCGCAGCACGAGCTCCGTCCCACCAAAGCAGGCGGCAGCTCTCGCAGCCAGGACCACGACCGAGAGGAGTGGGGCGACCGCGAGCTCAAACGCGACCGGCGCCACTACAGCGACTACAACGGAGAGCAGTATCCCATTAACGGGTACACGAGGGCCATGAGGGAGAGCGGCCGCCTCAACAGTCTGCAGACTCCTCATGAAAACCCCCAGGGTTCTGGTCCACAACAAGCCAGGAGCACCAAATATGCTCGCTCACCTAAAGCCCAGAGAAACGGCTCCCCCTACCTGTCGGATGACTGCTACGATAGCGGGGCTGAGGGTGATTATGTGTCTCATACCGATGGCTCAGTCATCTCACGTAGAGAGTGGTACGTTTGACAAGCTGCACGGTTCTGCAGGAGCAGAAACACAACAAAGCTTTGTTTGCTGAATTAGGAGAAAAAAAAAAACACCTTATTACTTTTCTATCCGCACACACACCTTTACTAGACTGCTCTGTAGTTGGTTTAGTTCAAGCGTCCAGGTCGACACTTGAAACAGGAGGCTTATGTTCTGGATGTGGACAGACGGGGCACTGTTTGTCTACTTTGACAGCCTGCATAATTGGACACGTTGGGACTTTGTGAATAGAGATCAACTCAAAGAACTGATTTGCTGTCGCTGCCTTACAACACGGACAACCATGATTAATTTAGCATTTCTAATGTATTTTCAGTTGAAGTCCTGCGGGCTGTCAGATATTAAGTGGCTGTCCTAAAGGGTGTGTTACCTCATACAAATCAGTGTTATTTTCTCATTTGAAACTTGCAAACGGGTCGTTTCATGTCCACTTATCCGACCCTCCCCGTTAAAAGGAGCAGAGTTAAATCCATCTGAGACGTTTATGGGCTGTTGGAAAATCCTGCAGCTCTTTATGGAAAATTTTTGATTGTGATTGAAAGTTTGGTCCTTAGAGCTTCAGCTTTTTTTTGCACTTTCATGAAATCCTTAAGCAGCCGTTCAGGTCTTTTGAAGCTGGATTCAGTGTAATGAAGAGTTAATATCTTACCTGTTGTAGATGGCTCTTTGAACGACCTTGGTTTGCTGCTGTTAGAAAAACGGCTCCCATCTCAACATTGCTCATGTGAACGTTGTTACAAACCTTCACATCTCTGTCAGACTTATTTAAGTACAATTTTATGTTCTTTGTGAGCACAAACAGCAGCAGCAGCTAGCTGTAGCTCTTCCTGTGCCGCGTGGGATACGTCCAGCAGGAATGTAAAGGTTTATAAAGTGGCAGCAATCCACTTCGGTCTAGCTCTGACTAGCCGTTTGGCTCTTCAGTCCAGTCAGAATTAAACCGTTTCTTCACTCTGAGGTCGTTCAGAGAGCCATCTACAGCAGGTAAGATATTAATCGCTCACAACCTTTCCACAGAACCCCACTTTAAAAGGTCTGAACTGTTCATTTAAGGACAATTTGGAACAAATCAGCTTTTGTTTAAATGTTTAATAATAATCACATCAAGTAAAAAACATTAATTAAAGTGTGTATTTTTAGTCAGAAGTGAGTTCACATGCCTGTTTAGTACATCTTTAAGAAACAGCTAAAGTAAGGATGGGGAGCAAACATGGATTCATGGAGGTTTAGATTGTTGGATAATCTTCTCAGATCTGACTTTAACCTGCGCTGTGAGGGTGGGTTGAGTCGGTACGAAACGGGCCCGATTTGTTCCTGAATGTGTTGCTCAGCTGCACTCCTTTTTTTCCTTTTTCTTTCTCACAAACCTTCAGACTCTCTTCGTGTGATCTCTTTATGTTCAGCCTCGACAGGAGGGGGAAATTTATACGATTTTTAAACGGTTCAGTTCCCCCGAATTTATTGCCACGCAGCGGAGCCGTAACAGACTAAATTAGTCTCCAACAAATCTGGATTCGTGGATGACTGATGGCCCGTGTGCACGCTCGTGGTGGGAAACTGAACTGCACCGCCTTCTGCAGAGCCTCTATGATGGACGACTGACTCATCAGACTCATTTGTTTTCAACAAAGCCTCTGCTCTTGCGTTAAAAGAAGAAAGAAAAAAAAAAAATCACGATGCAAAGACTTTAGTGTTTGAGAACTTGACCACTGTGTGTCCCGGTGAAATAATGTGAACTTTGGGAGCGTTTTCCCTTCAGCAGAGAGAGAGAGAGCGTCAGAGCACCGTTTTACAGGTTCACGCCTTAATATGCAGGAAACGACACAAACATATCCAAGTTATTGTAGCAGGTAAGATGTTTATCTACTTTAACGTTTGATTTACAAAATGAGGAGCGCCAGGTCAGTTCTCCTCATCAGTTAGGTTTAAAAAAAAAAAAAAAAAAGTGTCACATTATCCTGTTTGTCATGAAAATAATGGGTCTGTTCAGGAATGTACCGAGGGCTCCTGGACATTCAGGAGTGCAGTCAGCAGGCTGTTGTTTGAAGCCAGTTTCTGCTCGGCAGCCAGCACTCACTGGCCTCCTCGTCAAAGTATTTAGTTTTTTGTTTGTTTGTTTTTTAGCCAACACACTTTTCAATAGACGATCTACGTTCTCTATTCTGAGCAAGGCTGTCACTTGTTCGATTCTGAGGCTCTTTCTGACATTTTGTAGCTCTCCTCCGATTAAACACGCAATTATGTTACAGTGAAGGGAAAAAAAAAAGAAATTTACTTTTTCTCGCCGGTGATTGTCAGCACTTTTAACTCCTCCGCAGCGCCGACGTGACAAAATACTCTGTTGCAACTCTTTGTAAATCTAAAACAAACAAAGAAAAAGAAACCAACATTCTGCGGGGAGCTAAAAAGGAAACGATAATAATCCGTTTTTACTAAACACACCTCAGGCTGGATTCATTTTGGAAGCGGCCTCGTTCTGTTGCCAATCGATACTCCTGAACGTAGCAGGAGGTGCCAACTACTGTGACTAAACCTAGAGGGGAAAAACAAAAAAACCTGCTTTGTTTTGTTTACCGGTCAGTGTTTTCGGAGCTGCAGAGCACTAATAGCTCATGTGTCAAACACTGACCAAGCTATCATGGATGTAAAGTTTTCGTATTCTGGCACCTGGCAGCACCAGTTCACTCCACCGGACTGAGGGGGGGTGGAGCCGTTTCTTTTGTGTACACAAATTGTGAATACGACTTTAGTAGTATGGTCACGTTTACGGCACCTGCAGCCAGCTGCCAAATATCTGTTGAACTTGTATTTAGAAGTAGGATGAAAGTGTCTACCATAAATATTACTGGCAGCAGATCCTAACCAATGTATTACTGTTGTGTACAGGGTAGCCTGAAGTAGAAAAAAAAAGATGCTTTAATATTAGAGTTGTTAAAATGAGATCTGTTTGAACTAATTATTTGTGAGTTTCGTGGCTAATGAGATTTAACGGGAGAGCCATTTCAGCTAGCAGCAGAGCACGACCCCCCCGCCCACTTTCAGTTTCTATATTCTTGAACGCCTGTGCTGTAAAGTAGAATCGGACGAACGGTGCACACTTCAGGAACTTCCTGATGGTTTACACGTCACACGAAGGGAACGACTTTTTATGACCTTTTTTTACATCAGTGTGTCCGTTTCTCTGCAGCCATCCCAGGATCATCTGGGTGTGGAGGGGGGGGTTGTGTTTATCGCATCAAAATCTCACACCGTACTGCTTTAGGAGAAAATAGTTGGCTTCAAAAAAAAAGTGTGAAAACACAGAAGAACAAGGACAGCGTTTCTGCGAAAGCCCATTGTTTCAAATTTAAAAGTGTCCTCAAAGGCGAAACTCCAAGAATATTAAGGATATCAGCTTCTTATTGGGCTGAAGTATCTTTAAAAATTGGGCAAAATAAGTCTTTTGGATTCGACCGTCACAACTATTAAGTCTGTTTGGGTGTTTTTGTTTTTTTTTCTGACATCTATAAAAACCCAGAACAGGAAGCACGGCACCTTGAGCCCCTTTTTGTTTGCTCCTATGCACTAAGACGGAAATTTCTGGAATCGATAAACCTGTTCCCGCTCGCCGCCTCTGTTTTAAGCCTCGCATTCAGATAAATCAAGTTCTTTTTGTGCTAAACTGTTGTATAGAAACCAGTGATCGTTACCC